>NC_065594.1:45861876-46170158 GCF_024542745.1 Macaca thibetana thibetana
CAGTAAAAAAAAAAAGCCCCAAAGAGAGCAAAGAAATGATAAATCTATTGTTCAGATAGATTAGGGTAGGCATGGTGGCTCATGCCTGTAATCCCAGCACTTCGAGAAAAGCGTGGACAATATGGTGAAACACCAGCTCTATAAAAAATACAAACATTAGCCAGGCATGGTGGTATGCGCCTGTGGTGCCAGCAACTCAGGGGAACTAAGGTGGAAATATTGCTTGAGCTGAGAGACTGAGGCTGCAGTGAGCGGTGATTGCAACACTGCACTCTAGCCTGAGAGACAGAATGTGACTCTGTCTAAAAAAAAAAAAAAAAAAAAAAAAAAAAAAAAAAATTACTCTAGTACTGAGGTCACATTTAGATTTTTGAGTGTGAAATTATATTGTGAATAACTACATTTTAAAATCTAAATAAAAATATAGTGGCTCTATCAGAGTTAGATCTGCATTTGTGAATGCATCTACAGTAACCTTGAGAAACAAACACATGTGAATCCACACCACCAGGATTTGACAAAACCTCTGGTTAACAAGTAAACAAGGATTAAACGTTTTACACGTTTCTCATACAGATTTCTTCCTTGGTCACAGATAAAAAGTCAACATTTGCAGATGGAGACAGTCCAAATACAATAACACATGGCCATGCCAAGCAGCGGATTCCCGGCCAGAGAGGATATTGCTATTTGAACAGACTTTAGGGCTCACAAAGAATGAAGAGCACTTCCTTGTACATCTTCAGCCTTCTTCTGCAGGGCATGAAAATCAGCTGCCTTTTTCTCATCTGCTAAAGCTAATTGCTGTAAAGAAAAGCTTCTCTGATGATTTTATGTGTTCTCTGTTAGTATTTTACATTGCAATTCATTGAATGACAATAGTCCAAAGAGACGGACCTTCATTATTCAAACTAACTTTCAATTTTCAACCAAATTGCTTGATGTGAAACATTGTATTTACTTTATTGCAGATCATATTTACTTTCTTCTATAGTTCATTTCTTGTATTAGTATTTCATGTTTTTTGTTTCAAAAATTCATTCATATACTGCTATCTCCTGATTTACTCTCCATTTCTTGCAATTTGCATTGTTTCTCTGACAAACTTGGTAAATCTTATTTGATGTGAAACACATTTTAAAGTGCAGATCTAAGGTGTTAAGCAGTGAAGTAATACTTTAGAGATTAATTTTCAGACTGTAGTCCAAGTGAAAAATAAGCCACTTACATAATATTTTGTCCCCTTTAAAAAATGTTGCAATTGCTGGCCTGAATACGGGTAATACACAATGGTAGCACACAATGTTATGAAGCAATTTGCCTTTATACAACTCCACTGTTTCCTATATTGCAGGGATATTTAATCACATGAGAACAGGAAAAACTGATGATGTTCATTTTCCTGCCTGTGGTCTCTGACAGTTTTTACCCAGGACACTAATAATATAACTTCAGCATTTTTCTTTCCTAGTCTCTGGGTTAGAGTTTCTACTTCTCACAATCATCAGAGGCAATAGAGACTTGCCCCAAGTGATTTTAAGCATTGGACAAATGGGGGAAAATACTTTGCTAAATTAATGAGGATTTAAAGACATAATAATTTGTATACTTTAAAATATGTCTGAAAGATTGTATTTTAAATGGAATAAAACATCAGATATGGTCCATGTGATCTGTAGGTGTATATGTGTGTATTTACACCTGGATTGTCTTACCATCACTTTAAATTAATATATCACAGCTTAGTGCTTCTCAAATGTTAATATGTATATGAGTCACCTAGGAAAATCATTAAAATGCAGATTCCAATTCAGTAAATCTGATTGGGTCCTGAGTTCCTGCACTTCTAACAGTTCCTTAAGTGATTTTGCTGATGGTGTTCAAGAATCACACTTTGAGATGCAAGACATTTAGAACTTACCTGTCTGCATTCACTCCTTTCCTAGTGGTCTAAATTAATAACATTTTCAGGCATCGTCTTGTATTAGAGTTCACCAGAGAGTTTTAAGCACATAAATTGTTCTCATCAACAAATTCTAAATCAGTAGGTTTGCCAATTCTCCTAATCCCCCAAGTCATATTCTCCTATTTTCCTAATCCATCACTTGCCTTCCTGTTCAGTTTCCTTTGATGGTACCACACCCTTGTCAGATCCCGAAATGTTAGAATGCTCAGAGCACTTTATCTGCACTTCACTCATGTGAGTGCATGTAATCACTTGGTCTTGCACAACAGGCACGTGCAATCACTGGCTAATTTTTGTATTTTTAGTAGAGATGGGGTTTCACCATGTTGGCCAGACTGGCCCCGACCTCCTGATCTCAATTGATCCAACTTCTTGGCCTCCCAAAGTGCTGGGACTACAGGTGCCAGCCACTGTCCAGCCCTCTAGCTTTGTTTTTCTTGATAGCACTCATCACTACCTCTCACAATATATTTATTTGTTAATGGTCTATCTCTCACACTAGAATATAAGCACCATGATGTCACATACTTTGCTTTTTAATACATCTATGTAGCTATGAAACAACATCTCTTACTATGGCCTGGCACATGGCAGATAATTACTAGATATATTTGAAGAAAAAAAAAAGTTCGTGCTGAGCCTTAGATTGGTGAGCCAACAAAGAAACTGCATGTAAGACATTATGTGGCAAATAATTTTCATCAAGAAAATAGTAAATAACAGGGACACCTCTAACCTGTACATGAGAAACTTTGGTAAGAATTTATAGCATAATATATATATTTTTTTATTGTATATAATTTTTGTTATTTTATTTTATTTACTTTACCATAGCTAGTATGTTAAACATTTTGGTAGGTCTTTTTTTTCCTTGCCTTTTTTTCTTTTTAAATTTATTTATTATTATTATACTTTAAGTTGTAGGGTACAGGTGCATAACGTGCAGGTTTGTTACATATGTATACTTGTGCCATGTTGGTGTGCTGCACCCATCAACTCATCATTTACATCAGGTATAACTCCCAATGCAATCCCTCCCCCCTCCCCCCTCCCCATGATAGGCCCCGGTGTGTGATATTCCCCTTCCTGAGTCCAAGTGATCTCATTGTTCAATTCCCACCTATGAGTGAGAACATGCGGTGTTTGGTTTTCTGTTCTTGTGATAGTTTGCTAAGAATGATGGTTTCCAGCTGCATCCATGTCCCTACAAAGGACACAAACTCATCCTTTTTGATGGCTGCATAGTATTCCATGGTGTATATGTGCCACATTTTCTTAATCCAATCTGTCACTGATGGACATTTGGGTTGATTCCAAGTCTTTGCTATTGTGAATAGTGCTGCAATAAACATACATGTGCATGTGTCTTTATAGCAGCATAATTTATAATCCTTTGGGTATATACCCAGTAATAGGATGGCTGGGTCATATGGTACATCTAGTTCTAGATCCTTGAGGAATCGCCATACTGTTTTCCATAATGGTTGAAATACTTTACAATCCCACCAACAGTGTAAAAGTGTTCCTATTTCTCCACATCCTCTCCAGCACCTGTTGTTTCCTGACTTTTTAATGATCGCCATTCTAACTGGTGTGAGATGGTATCTCATTGTGGTTTTGATTTGCATTTCTCTGATGGCCAGTGATGATGAGCATTTTTTCATGTGTCTGTTGGCTGTATGATGTCTTCTTTTGAGAACTGTCTGTTCATATCCTTTGCCCACTTTTTGATGGGGTTGTTTGTTTTTTTCTTGTAAATTTGTTTGAGTTCTTTGTAGGTTCTGGATATTAGCCCTTTTCAGATGAGTAGATTGCAAAAATTTTCTCCCCTTCTGTAGGTTGCCTGTTCACTCTGGTGGTAGTTTCTTTTGCTGTGCAGAAGCTCTTTAGTTTAATGAGATCCCATTTGTCAATTTTGGCTTTTGCTGCCGTTGCTTTTGGTGTTTTAGACATGAAGTCTTTGCCCATGCCTATGTCCTGAATGGTACTACCTAGGTTTTCCTCTAGGGTTTTTATGGTATTAGGTCTAACATTTAAGTCTCTAATCCATCTTGAATTAATTTTCGTATAAGGAGTAAGGAAAGGATCCAGTTTCAGCTTTCTACTTATGGCTAGCCAATTTTCCCAGCACCATTTATTAAATAGGGAATCCTTTCCCCATTTCTTGTTTCTCTCAGGATTGTCAAAGATCAGATGGCTGTAGATGTGTGGTATTATTTCTGAGGACTCTGTTCTGTTCCATTGGTCTAGATCTCTGTTTTGGTACCAGTACCATGCTGTTTTGGTTACTGTAGCCTTGTAGTAGAGTTTGAAGTCAGGTAGCGTGATGCCTCCAGCTTTGTTCTTTTGACTTAGGATTGTCTTGGAGATGCGGGCTCTTTTTTGGTTCCATATGAACTTTAAAGCATTTTTTTCCAATTCTGTGAAGAAACTCATTGGTAGCTTGATGGGGATGGCATTGAATCTATAAATAACCTTGGGCAGTATGGCCATTTTCACGATATTGATTCTTCCTATCCATGAGCATGGTATGTTCTTCCATTTGTTTGTGTCCTCTTTTATTTCAGTGAGCAGTGGTTTGTAGTTCTCCTTGAAGAGGTCCTTTACATCCCTTGTAAGTTGGATTACTAGCTATTTTATTCTCTTTGAAGCAATTGTGAATGGAAGTTCATTCCTGATTTGGCTCTCTGTTTGTCTGTTACTGGTGTATAAGAATGCTTGTGATTTTTGCACATTAATTTTGTATCCTGAGACTTTGCTGAAGTTGCTTATCAGCTTAAGGAGATTTTGGGCTGAGACAATGGGGTTTTCTAAATATACAATCATGTCATCTGCAAACAGGGACAATTTGACTTCTTCTTTTCCTAACTGAATATCCTTGATTTCTTTCTCTTGCCTAATTGCCCTAGCCAGAACTTCCAACATTATGTTGAATAGGGGTGGTGAGAGAGGGCATCCCTGTCTTGTGCCAGTTGTCAAAGGGAATTTTTCCAGTTTTTGCCCATTCAGTATGATATTGGCTGTGGGTTTGTCATAGATAGCTCTTATTATTTTGAGGTACGTTCCATCAATACCGAATTTATTGAGCGTTTTTAGCATGAAGGGCTGTTGAATTTTGTCAAAAGCCTTTTCTGCATCTATTGAGATAATCATGTGGTTCTTGCCTTTGGTTCTGTTTATATGCTGGATTATGTTTATTGATTTGCGAATGTTGAACCAGCCTTGCATCCCAGGGATGAAGCCCACTTGATCATGGTGGATAAGCTTTTTGATGTGTTGCTGAATCCGGTTTGCCAGTATTTTATTGAGGATTTTTGCATTGATGTTCATCAGGGATATTGGTCTAAAATTCTCTTTTTTTGTTGTGTCTCTGCCAGACTTTGGTATCAGGATGATGTTGGCCTCATAAAATGAGTTAGGGAGGATTCCCTCTTTTTCTATTGATTGGAATAGTTTCAGAAGGAATGGTACCAACTCCTCCTTGTACCTCTGGTAGAATTCAGCTGTGAATCCATCTGGTCCTGGAATTTTTTTTGGTTGGTAGGCTATTAATTGTTGCCTCAATTTCAGAGCCTGCTATTGGTCTATTCGGGGATTCAACTTCTTCCTGGTTTAGTCTTGGAAGAGTGTAAGTGTCCAGGAAATTATCCATTTCTTCTAGATTTTCCAGTTTATTTGCTTAGAGGTGTTTATAGTATTCTCTGATGGTAGTTTGTATTTCTGTGGGGTCGGTGGTGATATCCCCTTTATCATTTTTTATTGCGTCGATTTCATTCTTCTCTCTTTTCTTCTTTATTAGTCTTGCTAGCAGTCTGTCAATTTTGTTGATCTTTTCAAAAAACCAACTCCTGGATTCATTGATTTTTTGGAGGGTTTTCTGTGTCTCTATCTCCTTCAGTTCTGCTCTGATCTTAGTTATTTCTTGCCTTCTGCTAGCTTTCGAATGTGTTTGCTCTTGCTTCTCTAGTTCTTTTAATTGTGATGTTAGGGTGTCAATTTTAGATCTTTCCTGCTTTCTCTTGTGGGCATTTAGTGCTATAAATTTCCCTCTACACACTGCTTTAAATGTGTCCCAGAGATTCTGGTATGTTGTATCTTTGCTCTCATTGGTGTCAAAGAACATCTTTATTTCTGCCTTCATTTCGTTATGTGCCCAGTAGTCATTCAGGAGCAGGTTGTTCAGTTTCCATGTAGTTGAGCGGTTTTGATTGAGTTTCTTAGTCCTGAGTTCTAGTTTGATTGCACTGTGGTCTGAGAGACAGTTTGTTATAATTTCTGTTCTTGTACATTTGCTGAGGAGTGCTTTACTTCCAATTACATGGTCGATTTTGGAGTAAGTACGATGTGGTGCTGAGAAGAATGTATATTCTGTTGATTTGGGGTGGAGAGTTCTATAGATGTCTATTAGGTCTGCTTGCTGCAGAGATGAGTTCAATTCCTGGATATCCTTGTTAACTTCCTGTCTCGTTGATCTGTGTAATGTTGACAGTGGAGTGTTGAAGTCTCCCATTATTAATGTTTGGGAGTCTAAGTCTCTTTGTAAGTCTCTAAGGACTTGCTTTATGAATCTGGGTGCTCCTGTATTGGGTGCATATATATTTAGGATAGTTAGCTCTTCCTGTTGAATTGATCCCTTTACCATTATGTAATGGCCTTCTTGGTCTCTTTTGATCTTTGATGGTTTAAAGTCTGTTTTATCAGAGACTAGTATTGCAACCCCTGCTTTTTTTTGTTCTCCATTTGCTTGGTAAATCTTCCTCCATCCCTTTATTTTGAGCCTATGTATGTCTCTGCGTGTGAGATGGGTCTCCTGAATACAGCAGACTGATGGGTCTTGACTCTTTATCCAGTTTGCCAGTCTGTGTCTTTTAATTGGAGCATTTAGTCCATTTACATTTAAGGTTAAGATTGTTATGTGTGAACTTGATCCTGCCATTATGATATTATCTGGTTATTTTGCTCGTTAGTTGATGCAGTTTCTTCCTAGCCTCGATGGTCTTTACATTTTGGCATGTTTTTGCAATGGCTGGTACCGGTTTTTCCTTTCCATGTTTAGTGCTTCCTTCAGGGTCTCTTGTAAGGCAGGCCTAGTGGTGACAAAATCTCTAAGCATTTGCTTATCTGTAAAGGATTTTATTTCTCCTTCACTTATGAAACTTAGTTTGGCTGGATATGAAATTCTGTGTATGAAATTCTTTTCTTTAAGAATGTTGAATATTGGCCCCCACTCTCTTCTGGCTTGGAGAGTTTCTGCCGAGACATCTGCTGTTAGTCTGATGGGCTTCCCTTTGTGAGTAACCCGACCTTTCTCTCTGGCTGCCCTTAAGATTTTTTCCTTCATTTCAACTTTGGTGAATCTGGCAATTATGTGTCTTGGAGTTGTTCTTCTCGAGGAGTATCTTTGTGGCGTTCTCTGTATTTCCTGGATTTGAATGTTGGCCTGCCCTACTAGGTTGGGGAAGTTCTCCTGGATGATATCCTGAAGAGTGTTTTCCAACTTGGTTCCATTTTCCCCCTCACTTTCAGGCACCCCAATCAGATGTAGATTTGGTCTTTTTACATAATCCCATACTTCTTGCAGGCTTTGTTCATTTCTTTTTCTTCTTTTTCCTTTTGGTTTCTCTTCTTGCTTCATTTCATTCATTTGATCCTCAATCGCAGATACTCTTTCTTCCAGTTGATCAAGTCGGTTACTGAAGCTTGTGCATTTGTCACGTATTTCTCGTGTCATGGTTTTCATCTCTTTCATTTCGTTTATGACCTTCTCTGCATTAATTACTCTAGCCATCAATTCTTCCACTTTTTTTTCAAGATTTTTAGTTTCTTTGCACTGGGTACGTAATTCCTCCTTTAGCTCTGAGAACTTTGATGGACTGAAGCCTTCTTCTCTAATCTCGTCAAAGTCATTCTCCGTCCAGCTTTGATCTGTTGCTGGCGATGAGCTGCGCTCCTTTGCCGGGGGAGATGAGCTCTTATTTTTTGAATTTCCAGCTTTTTTGCCCTGCTTTTTCCCCATCTTTGTGGTTTTATCTGCCTCTGGTCTTTGGTGATGGTGATGTACTGATGGGGTTTTGGTGTAGGTGTCCTTCCTGTTTGATAGTTTTCCTTCTAACAGTCAGGACCCTCAGCTGTAGGTCTGTTGGAGATTGCTTGAGGTCCACTCCAGACCCTGTTTGCCTGGGTATCAGCAGCAGAGGCTGCAGAAGATAGAATATTTCTGAACAGCGAGTGTACCTGTCTGATTCTTGCTTTGGAAGCTTCCTCTCAGGGGTGTACTCCACCCTGTGAGGTGTGGGGTGTCAGACTGCCCCTAGTGGGGGATGTCTCCCAGTTAGGCTACTCAGGGGTCAGGGACCCACTTGAGCAGGGTGTCTGTCCCTTCTCAGATCTCAACCTCCGTGTTGGGAGATCCACTGCTCTCTTCAAAGCTGTCAGACAGAGTCGTTTGCGTCTGCAGAGGTTTCGGCTTTTTATTATTGTTTACTGTGCCCTGTCCCCAGAGGTGGAGTCTACAGAGACAGGCAGGTTTCCTTGAGCTGCTGTGAGCTCCACCCAGTTCGAGCTTCCCAGCAGCTTTGTTTACCTACTTAAGCCTCAGCAATGGCGGGCGCCCCTCCCCCAGCCTCGTTGCTGCCTTGTCGCGATATCGCAGACTGCTGTGCTAGCAATGAGGGAGGCTCCGTGGGTGTGGGACCCTCCCGGCCAGGTGTGGGATATGATCTCCTGATGTGCCTGTTTGCTTAAAGCGCAGTATTGGGGTGGGAGTTATCTGATTTTCCAGGTGTTGTGTGTCCCAGTTCCCCTGGCTAGGAAAAGGGATTCCCTTCCCCCTTGCGCTTCCCAGGTGAGGCAATGCCTCACCCTGCTTCAGCTCTCGCTGATCGGGCTGCAGCAGCTGACCAGCACCGATCGTCTGGCACTCCCCAGTGAGATGAACCCAGTACCTCAGTTGAAAATGCAGAAATCACCGGTCTTCTGTGTCGCTCGCGCTGGGAGTTGGAGACTGGAGCTGTTCCTATTCGGCCATCTTGCTCCGCCCCCTTCCAATATTTTTAATAATATTTGGAAATGTCCAAATGAAATTAACAAAGGCAAAATAGCTGCATTCAGATCACTTATATCCCAGCTATTTCAGAGTTAAAGGAACTGGGAAATCCCCAAAGTAAAATATAATTAGGTTGTTCCTTGTATCCCACCTATCCATTTAATCATAATTCCTTTAACCATCAGCGCTTTTAGATGTCTTCAGAAATCCAGATTCACAGGATACATAACAAAACATTTCCTTAAAGCCTAAAGACACTAAAATAATTATTAGTAATTATTCTGAGACAGAGCTCTAATGTGATGTAGATAACAGTGCAGAATTTAGTCCTTTGAAACAGGTATATTCAAGGAAGCGGGAAGATATTTAAGAAAAAAAGATGATTAGCAAATTTATTGAAAACTTAAAAGTAGTTTAGATTTTCTATAACCATATTGGCTTACAATGATAAGGGATACAATTACTTTTCACAAAGTTTAGGGGGAAAAGGTGACTTTTTAAAAGGCTAATATGTCATTTTAGTGTACCTATAGAATACCATTGTGAAATACATTGCTTAAACTCAGCTGTATATAAAGAAGAACTACTCTAAAACGGGAAGAAATAAAATGTTATATTTTGAAAGAATCTCCTAAGGGAACTGTTGAAATAATGCTCCTAAGGGAACATTATTGAAAATGGCCTGTAAAATAGAGTTTGTAGAGAGAAATCTTGCCCTCTCAGGGTGATACATAGGAGGATTACGTTTTTCAATCTAAAATGTATGTTTATCTCTGAACACACCTTGCAAATCCGGGGAAATTACTTCATTAATATGGGTTCTTGAAAGGTAAATTTCTCTCTTAAAATAATAAATATTGCATTTGAATTTTATAACATCTATATACATTTTGCAGAGATTTTCCTGCAATCCTTTCTGCTTTGTTTATTGCCAATCGTCAACTGCTATTTTTTTGACAAAAGAAGAGAAATTGTGTCTCTTATACTTTAGTTACTATTTTATTAGTAGTTTGAGGATCAGTCTCAAATATTCAATAGATACAATGTTGCCATATTTATCACAGACAAACCATTATCATCACACTTTTATATAAGGCATGAATCATTTATCATGTTTCTGAAACGTAAAAATTTTGTTGCCACATCTATATGCTTTTCAATAATCTTTAAAAATCTCTCAATATGAAGATGAAATTTGCATTCAAAATTTTAGGAAAGCCTGCATTACTGCCAGAATAAAATATCTTAGTTAATGTAAGGGAACAAAGTGGAGGCAGAAGGAGAAATTTCCATGAAGTCCTGTATCTAGAAGAAAACAGTCTTGGTGCACAAATAGACCTTGTCTTCTGAAGGGTTATCTTTTTGCATCTTCTGGGTTGTTTCCAATAATTTCTTCTGAAAAGTTATGGTTAATCACATTTGCTTTCCATCTAGATTTGCTTTCCCTTAACAATTAAATATGTTATTATTATTTTCCAAACTGTCCTATTAAAATTACCCATCTTCTTGGTATAATAACTGGTGGTGACTTATCTGATAAGTTTATTAATATTACAGGGTTATTGACCAAAAGGCCATCATTCTCTGGAAGGATATCTACACTTCAGTAAGAGTGTATTAGTCTGTTTTCACCCTGATATAAAGAACTGCCCGAGACTGGGTAATTTGTAAAGGAAAGAAGTTTAACTGACTCACAGATCTGCATGGCTGGGAGGTCTCAGGAAACTCCCATCATGGTGGAAGACAAAGGGAAGCAAGGACCTCCTTCACAAGGCGGCAGGAGAGAGAAAGTGTGTGTAGGAGGAAATGTCAAACACTTATGAAACCATTAAATCTCTTGAAAACTCACTATCATGGCAACAGCATGCGGAAAACTGCCCCATGAACCAATCACTTTCCTTCCTTCCTCGACACGTGAGGATTACAATTTGAGATGAGATTTGGGTGGGGACTCAGAGCCAAACCATAGTAAAGAGCCTTATAAAATTTGCTGTAATCCAAATGAATGGGTTCTTGAAGCACAGTGGCAGATGAATTTGACTTTGTGGTAGACAAGGCTTTGATGCATTTATGAAATCACAATGTGAAAGCATGACTCCTCCCTGTGAGGTGACATGGCTTGAGCATTTTTCAGTGTGCTGGCATAAAAGAAATGGCACTGAAAGGTATTAATCCAAAAGAGTTTATTGAAGGACTTTTTATGGCATGTGGGATGGTGAAATCAAACTAATAAGGATTTAGTAAGGGAGACAAGGACCTAAGAAAGTAGGAAACTATCATTACCCCTAGGCCTGAAGGGGCAAGAGGAGGCTGAGATGTGTCTAGAATCTACAAAGAGCTATGGAGGATTCAAAAGAATCTATTCAAGACAGCAGAGAATGAAGAAACAAAAATAACTTGTAATATAAAAGTCAAAAGCAAATGTGGAAAAATTTTGTTTTTGCTAATTTGAGATTCACGTGGTATAAGATCATTACACGTTCTTCAAGATAACCTTACAAATTATAATCCAAACTGTGAAGACATAAATGGTCTAAACATAATTCTAAATTCCTTTGTCATCATCCACCATTAATGCTGACAGGGACAATCAACTTAGAAGCAATGCTGCCTTTTACCTATAGGTAATATGCAAGCCAATTACTAAGATAATGAGTCAAAATAAAAAATATAAAACTTACAGTATCCTTGTGAGTTGATGAAAAGTGAGCTAGTGAAAACGAAATATTCTATTGTCTTTAATATTTTAGTAAAAATTTTTGAAATGTGCTTTATATATTTAACAAACACTGGGGCATTTTGCAGCATGGAACATTATAAAATAACTAATCTAGTTTTGTATTCATTGGAAGAAAAACTTTATGCTGAATTTATAAATCGTAGTCAATATGTCTTTTTGATTTCATGCTGTAAGGTATGTTAAGATATGTAATTCCTTTTTTTAATTTATTTTATTATTTATTACTATTATACTTTAAATTCTAGGTTATATGTGCATAACGTGCAGGTTTGTTACATATATATACTTGTGCCATGTTGGTGTGCTGCACCCATCAACTCGTCAGCACCCATCAACTCGTCATTTACATCAGGTATAACTCCCAATGCAATCCCTCCTCCCACCCCGCTCCCCCCCCGCCCATGATAGGCCCCGGTGTGTGATGTTCCCCTTCCCGAGTCCAAGTGATCTCATTGTTCAGTTCCCACCTATGAGTGAGAACATGTGGTGTTTGGTTTTCTGTTCTTGTGATAGTTTGCTAAGAATGATGGTTTCCACCTGCATCCATGTCCCCACAAAGGACACAAACTCATCCTTTTTTAATGGCTGCGTAGTATTCCATGGTGTATATGTGCTACATTTTCTTAATCCAGTCTGTCACTGATGGACATTTGGGTTGATTCCAAGTTTTTGCTATTGTGAATAGTGCCGCAATAAACATACGTGTGCATGTGTCTTCATAGCAGCATGATTTATAATCCTTTGGGTATATACCCAGTAATGGGATGGCTGGGTCATATGGTACATCTAGTTCTAGATCCTTGAGGAATCGCCATACTGTTTTCCATAATGGTTGAACTACTTTACAATCCCACCAACAATGTAAAAGTGTTCCTATTTCTCCACATCCTCTCCAGCACCTGTTGTTTCCTGACTTTTTAATGATCGCCATTCTAACTGGTGTGAGATGGTATCTCATTGTGGTTTTGATTTGCATTTCTCTGATGGCCAGTGATGATGAGCATTTTTTCATGTGTCTGTTGGCTGTATGAATGTCTTCTTTTGAGAAATGTCTGTTCATATCCTATGCCTACTTTTTGATGGGGCTGTTTGTTTTTTTCTTGTAAATTTGTTTGAGTTCTTTGTAGGTTCTGGATATTAGCCCTTTTCAGATGAGTAGATTGCAAAAATTTTCTCCCCTTCTGTAGGTTGCCTGTTCACTCTGGTGGTAGTTTCTTTTGCTGTGCAGAAGCTCTTTAGTTTAATGAGATCCCATTTGTCAATTTTGGCTTTTGCTGCCGTTGCTTTTGGTGTTTTAGACATGAAGTCTTTGCCCATGCCTATGTCCTGAATGGTACTACCTAGGTTTTCCTCTAGGGTTTTTATGGTATTAGGTCTAACATTTAAGTCTCTAATCCATCTTGAATTAATTTTCGTATAAGGAGTAAGGAAAGGATCCAGTTTCAGCTTTCTACTTATGGCTAGCCAATTTTCCCAGCACCATTTATTAAATAGGGAATCCTTTCCCCATTTCTTGTTTCTCTCAGGATTGTCAAAGATCAGATGGCTGTAGATGTGTGGTATTATTTCTGAGGACTCTGTTCTGTTCCATTGGTCTAGATCTCTGTTTTGGTACCAGTACCATGCTGTTTTGGTTACTGTAGCCTTGTAGTAGAGTTTGAAGTCAGGTAGCGTGATGCCTCCAGCTTTGTTCTTTTGACTTAGGATTGTCTTGGAGATGCGGGCTCTTTTTTGGTTCCATATGAACTTTAAAGCATTTTTTTCCAATTCTGTGAAGAAACTCATTGGTAGCTTGATGGGGATGGCATTGAATCTATAAATAACCTTGGGCAGTATGGCCATTTTCACGATATTGATTCTTCCTATCCATGAGCATGGTATGTTCTTCCATTTGTTTGTGTCCTCTTTTATTTCAGTGAGCAGTGGTTTGTAGTTCTCCTTGAAGAGGTCCTTTACATCCCTTGTAAGTTGGATTACTAGCTATTTTATTCTCTTTGAAGCAATTGTGAATGGAAGTTCATTCATGATTTGGCTCTCTGTTTGTTACTGGTGTATAAGAATGCTTGTGATTTTTGCACATTAATTTTGTATCCTGAGACTTTGCTGAAGTTGCTTATCAGCTTAAGGAGATTTTGGGCTGAGACAATGGGATTTTCTAAATATACAATCATGCAAACAGGGTCTGGGTGGACATCAAGCAATCTCCAACAGACCTACAGCTGAGGGTCCTGACTGTTAGAAGGAAAACTATCAAACAGGAAGGACACCTACACCAAAACCCCATCAGTACGTCACCATCATCATCAAAGACCAGCGGCAGATAAAAACCACAAAGATGGGGAAAAAGCAGGGCAGAAAAGCTGGAAATTCAAAAAATAAGAGCACATCTCCCCCGGCAAAGAAGCACAGCTCATCGCCAGCAACGGATCAAAGCTGGACAGAGAATGACTTTGACGAGATTAGAGAAGAAGGCTTCAGTCCATCAAACTTCTCAGAGATAAAGGAGGAATTACGTGCCCAGTGCAAAGAAACTAAAAATCTTGAAAAAAAAGTGGAAGAATTGATGGCTAGAGTAATTAATGCAGAGAAGGTCATAAACGATATGAAAGAGATGAAAACCATGACACGAGAAATACGTGATACATGCATAAGCTTCAGTAACCGACCCGATCAACTGGAAGAAAGAGTATCAGCGATTGAGGATCAAATGAATGAAATGAAGCAAGAAGAGAAACCAAAAGGAAAAAGAAGAAAAAGAAATGACCAAAGCCTGCAAGAAGTATGGGATTATGTAAAAAGACCAAATCTACATCTGATTGGGGTGCCTGAAAGTGAGGGGGGAAATGGAACCAAGTTGGAAAACACTCTTCAGGATATCATCCAGGAGAACTTCCCCAACCTAGTAGGGCAGGCCAACATTCAAATCCAGGAAATACAGAGAACGCCACAAAGATACTCCTCCAGAAGAGCAACTCCAAGACACATAATTGCCAGATTCACCGAAGTTGAAATGAGGGAAAAAATCTTAAGGGCAGCCAGAGAGAAAGGTCGGGTTACTCACAAAGGGAAGCCCATCAGACTAACAGCAGATCTCTCGGCAGAAACTCTCCAAGCCAGAAGAGAGTGGGGGCCAATATTCAACATTCTTAAAGAAAAGAATTTTAAACCCAGAATTTCATATCCAGCCAAACTAAGTTTCATAAGTGAAGGAGAAATAAAATCCTTTACAGATAAGCAAATGCTTAGAGATTTTGTCACCACTAGGCCTGCCTTACAAGAGACCCTGAAGGAAGCACTAAACATGGAAAGGAAAAACCGGTACCAGCCATTGCAAAAACATGCCAAAATGTAAAGACCATCGAGGCTAGGAAGAAACTGCATCAACTAACGAGCAAAATAACCAGTTAATATCATAATGGCAGGATCAAGTTCACACATAACAATCTTAACCTTAAATGTGAATGGACTAAATGCTCCAATTAAAAGACACAGACTGGCAAACTGGATAAAGAGTCAAGACCCATCAGTCTGCTGTATTCAGGAGACCCATCTCACACGCAGAGACATACATAGGCTCAAAATAAAGGGATGGAGGAAGATTTACCAAGCAAATGGAGAACAAAAAAAAGCTGAGGTTGCAATACTAGTCTCTGATAAAACAGACTTTAAACCATCAAAGATCAAAAGAGACAAAGAAGGCCATTACATAATGGTAAAAGGATCAATTCAACAGGAAGAGCTAACTATCCTAAATATATATGCACCCAATACAGGAGCACCCACATTCATAAAGCAAGTCCTTAGAGACTTACAAAGAGACTTAGACTCTCATACAATAATAATGGGAGACTTCAACACTCCACTGTCAACATTAGACAGATCAATGAGACAGAAAGTTAACAAGGATATCCAGGAATTGAACTCATCTCTGCAGCAAGCAGACCTAATAGACATCTATAGAACTCTCCACCCCAAATCAACAGAATATACATTCTTCTCAGCACCACATTGCACTTATTCCAAATTTGACCACGTAATTGGAAGTAAAGCACTCCTCAGCAAATGTACAAGAACAGAAATTATAACAAACTGTCTCTCAGACCACAGTGCAATCAAACTAGAACTCAGGACTAAGAAACTCAATCAAAACCGCTCAACTACATGGAAACTGAACAACCTGCTCCTGAATGACTACTGGGTACATAACGAAATGAAGGCAGAAATAAAGATGTTCTTTGAAACCAATGAGAACAAAGGTACAACATACCAGAATCTCTGGGACACATTTAAAGCAGTGTGTAGAGGGAAATTTATAGCACTAAATGCCCACAAGAGAAAGCAGGAAAGATCTAAAATTGACACTCTAACATCACAATTAAAAGAACTAGAGAAGCAAGAGCCAACGCATTCAAAAGCCAGCAGAAGGCAAGAAATAACTAATATCAGAGCAGAACTGAAGGAGATAGAGACACAAAAAACCCTCCAAAAAATCAATGAATCCAGGAGTTGGTTTTTTGAAACGATCAACAAAATTGACAGACCACTAGCAAGACTAATAAAGAAGAAAAGAGAGAAAAATCAAATAGATGCAATAAAAAATGATAAAGGGGATATCACCACCGACCCCACAGAAATACAAACTACCATCAGAGAATACTATAAACACCTCTAAGCAAATAAACTGGAAAATCTAGAAGAAATGGATAATTTCCTGGACACTTACACTCTTCCAAGACTAAACCAGGAAGAAGTTGAATCCCTGAATAGACCAATAGCAGGCTCTGAAATTGAGGCAACAATTAATAGCCTACCAACCAAAAAAATTCCAGGACCAGATGGATTCACAGCTGAATTCTACCAGAGGTACAAGGAGGAGCTGGTACCATTCCTTCTGAAACTATTCCAATCAATAGAAAAAGAGGGAATCCTCCCTAACTCATTTTATGAGGCCAACATCATCCTGATACCAAAGCCTGGCAGAGACACAACAAAAAAAGAGAATTTTAGACCAATATCCCTGATGAACATCGATGCAAAAATCCTCAATAAAATACTGGCAAACCGGATTCAGCAACACATCAAAAAGCTTATCCACCATGATCAAGTGGGCTTCATCCCTGGGATGCAAGGCTGGTTCAACATTCGCAAATCAATAAACATAATCCAGCATATAAACAGAACCAAAGACAAGAACCACATGATTATCTCAATAGATGCAGAAAAGGCTTTTGACAAAATTCAACAGCCCTTCATGCTAAAAACGCTCAATAAATTCGGTATTGATGGAACGTACCTCAAAATAATAAGAGCTATCTATGACAAACCCACAGCCAATATCATACTGAATGGGCAAAAACTGGAAAAATTCCCTTTGACAACTGGCACAAGACAGGGATGCCCTCTCTCACCACTCCTATTCAACATAGTGTTGGAAGTTCTGGCTAGGGCAATCAGGCAAGAGAAAGAAATCAAGGGTATTCGGTTAGGAAAAGAAAAAGTCAAATTGTCCCTCTTTGCAGATGACATGATTGTATATTTAGTAATTCCTTTTTTGAGTTCTTGACATGGCCTCTGTGCCTCAGTCTACCACATTAATAAAATCGTAAGACGGCCCTCACCAAATATTATCAATACTGCTTAGGATGTCAGTCTGTTTCTCCTAATAAAAGTGAACTGCACAGTGAACCTTTATTTTTTAATCTAGATGACAGTCAAAGGTTTCAAGATCTGTGAATCTTTGGCAAGATTTATAAAGTTAAGCTGTTTACTAGAACAATTGGCTTTGGTTCAAAATCAATCACTAAAAGTATTTTTTGTCTGTCTGAAACACTCCCAAATATTCTCCCTTTCAGCATGAAATGTAAATGGAATACCAACAAACAGCATGCTTCATGACCATGTTCTAACTAATGAATTACTTGGCGTATGTATCCTGAGAGAATCTATAACTATATGTTCTGCCTATTTATTCATAAATAAGCTGTTTTAGGACTACCTTGTTGACAGTAGTATTATTTTAGTTAATGTAACCATATTATGTGGGTCTTAATTATACTTCCCAAGCCTCATTGATTAAAATGTGACACACGTGATAGAGGTTGAAATGGTGTTATTTGACTAAATAGATGATTTTAAGATCATCACATATAGCGTGCATGTTCTTCCTTTAAGCAAGGCTACTGAACCAAGTTTCTTTTCCTTTCAGAGTGTTTTTCACTAAATCAAAAGCATGGCTTCTTGATAATCACTGTTATAGCCACCACAATGTATTCTCCTTTCAATTGGATATGTTACAAACACCTCAGGCAGAGTTTAAGACGTATACCAGGCCTTGCTACACTATCTTAGCTTATAGGGCTCCTGAAGCAAACTGTAAAAATATACAAATGATTAAAATCTGCTCTTCAAGTTCTATGACATTAAGTTGAAGAAACCCAAAGTCATGAAACAGGAAACATACCGAAGTTTTTCCTCAGAAGCTGAATGCTAATCTGCCATTAGATCACTCTTCATTTGTTATAAAATAATGATTTAATGATTTTTTAATATGCTTGTTTGCAGGGGGTGAGCAGATTATAAACTAACTCATTTTAAAATATGAACTAGAAATCACAACAGCGAATTACATTTTCCTTATATAAAGATCAGATTTTTGAAGATGGAATCCAGGTGATTGAGCATGGATGATCAGTGTGATGCCAACAGCAGATCTGAACTGATATAAACTACATTTTTTGGTTAATGGTCATCGCTACTACCTTAGGAGCTAGTGCTCTTTGAAAGTGTGTTGTTTGGCTGGCTGCCTAGCTCAGAGCCTTTTGAATTCCTAAGATGGTCTGTTAAATACATTGAAATTCGAACCTATTTTCATTGGTTTGTTTGTTTAATTAAAATGGTCACTATAGATGAGTAGGTCATGTTTGTAAACATACAGAGCATTTATTTAAAAAGAAAACAAACAAACAAAAATTCTAATCACTCATGCAAAAAGATGAGCAAACCCTGTGTTTTCTAATTGCCTATAAGATTTAAAATTACTTTTTAGTGTTTTCTCTTTCAAGGCTGCTTGAAGTTTCTTCTTTGGAGCTCACTATGGAGTAGATGTTTTATTTCTTGTCATCCATTCTTTGTTTCTTCCCTTGCTTGACACCCCAGGGTCCATTTTACTTAGCTTCAGTGCCAATGGACTAGAATATTCTAAGCCTGTGATGTGACTTCCTCATCAACTTCATTAAATTTAAATTATATGTGAAATGGGTAAAATGATATAAATTACATTGACAGAGCCACACACTGTATATTTGGGAGCATGGGGGGGGGTGTGATTACTATCATTATTATTATTCTTTGAAATTGATGCTAAATTTGTGTCACATTATTGTTCTCTGTTTTCTTGAAGGACATGCTAGATTTTTGCTTTTAAAAATTTCTTTCTATGAGAATACATTCTGGGTTCAGAGTACTCAAGTCCCTAACAAAATGTACCAAGCGAATGGAGAAAAGCCAAGCCGTTCCATTCCCTCGGGTTATCTCAATGACAGGTATAAATTAACCTATGATCATTGTGGCTGGGATGATCAGTACTGATTGTGAAAATGGCCACAGTTCAGTTTCACATAGATTGTCTATACTGCTTACGTGTTTAAAGATATCAATCAAAAATCTGACACGGTTAAGTTCAATTTGAGTGGCAGCACTAATGGATCTTTAGAGACTGGAAAGCAGGCTGGATTTAAGGTAAGCTGGCAATATATGCCTGTTTATGATGTACCATCTTGCACTGACACATCTTTTCTCAAGCCATCTGCTTCCTTCATATCATTAGAGAATCAGGCACAGGCCACATTTCCTCTGTTTATTTAACAGCATACTTGTTGGCGACTGCATGATAGAATCCTTATTAATTCAAGAACTTGTTTTTTCAGATAGAAAAATAAGCTATACAGGCATTGGAAATTATATACTCTAAGAATCAATGACATGAAATTTTCTGAAGTAGATCCAGTGATTTTATAATTAGTATTTATTGGACATTTTGATTTCATTTATGTAGGCACATATATTCACTCTCAGCTTTGCTAACAAAACTAGATGTATAAAAAACATCTTTATATATTTCATGCTCAAATGGATTACAAAAACTATGTTGTGGTAAAGCTCTCTGGCTCTTTTTAAAAATTATTCTAACCAGACTTAACAGAAAAATTATTTCACTGTGAACTGTGATGTGTTATATGTTTCCATTTTTAAAAGCAAAAATACAGTTTTAACAGAACTATTAAGATAAGGTGGAAAAGAATTACTGCATTTCCAAGCGTTAACATATTCAGTATTTTCCTTTCTTGACAAGATTAGCAGTGCAGATGTTAATTATGATACATAACATGACTCGTCAAGACACCTAAAATCCTTGGTCTCTGGTTCTCTTTTAGGTTTGATGACTGGCTTATAGAGAAGAATAAGGAAATGGACCTCTAAGAATCATTTTAAATGAGTCTTCATATCCTCCCAAACATTTTTGGAGAACATTTGACATTACTTCAAAAATTAACTTTAGGAAAGGAACTATTATAACATTTTAAGAGGGGAATTGCAGTTGCACTTAAACTAGAAACTTCCACTTCCACTTGGTGAATTGAATTATTAAGGAATAATTGCAGAAGAAAGAGTAAGCCATTTACAGGCAATAATAAGCAATAAAAATATACATATATGTGCATGCAAAAAATTATGGCAAAAATAATAAGATTTTAAAAAATCATTGTGTTCCTGAAGAAACAAAGAACGGTTTGGTTTTCTTCTAAGAAATTAAATAGTTTTGTTTCTTTGGCTTCTCTCTTGTAATTTGCATTATCTCTTTTAAAGTGTAGATTTTGTGGGCAGTATGGAAATTCTTTTATGGTAAACAGATTTTTATTTTGTTCCCTTTCATTGGTTTTGTTTTGCTTTGGAACTTCTTTTTTTTTTTTTTGAAACCTATGGCAGCATCACATCTTAAGTAGGTTTTATAGTGAGTGATGAAGACAAAATTCAAGTATAGTCAAAGCTATCCTTGAAGTGCATTCAGGATGTCAAGATGCTTACATTTTGAGAAGCATGAGCTTTGAGGGAACACATACATTTGTCACCCACAGCGGTTTACTCAGGGGCATCTGCTTAGTATCCTTGGAAGGAATGACCATCTGGACTATTGAAACTGTCTCTCTTCTCTGTCTAACTTTCTTGGCTCAGCAAACACAGTAGAAGTTGCATCACTAAAATGCACATTGCCTATATGCATTGTGACTTCCCTCTGTAAGATAAGAATTCCTTTCTGATCACAATTCTTCTCTTGCTCCACCCTCCTCTTCTTTTACTTTTTCTAAAGGAGGACTATTAGAGAGGAAGACAGATGAGCTCTGAGCAGAGTACTGTAGACAAAGATGGCAAACTGTGAAAGACCATGGGAAACCCATGAGGCGGGAGCTTCCTTTTGCATCTGAGAGAATACTTAAGGGGTCCTGCTATATAACAATCCTGCTCCACTATCCTGCCATCTGCTCCCCTTCACAAGATAAAAAAAGGTAGATCTATTGGTGAATATTGTAGACAAAACCTGCTGTTTTTTAACTGTCCAAGAGAAACATTAGAGAGCATTCCCCTTAACCCCATTATTTCCATTAAGAAGAGTGGGTTAGAGAGATAAAGTGACTTGTTAAAAGTCACAAGTTACTTCGACCTGGGATGAATTTAGAGCTTCTAATTCCAAAAACAAGGCCACATGCTGCTGCCTGTTATTGATAGAGGATATTAATTTTAGATGAATAATGGTAATTACAATGAGCATGACCAAAATAAAATAAAACTATATGTGCCAATTACAATAGCCTCAAGTGAAAGTGCAGCCACTGGCCATTCTATATAATAAAACATTTGAAAAGGTAGGATAGGCAGTGTAAGAGTGGCACAGAAAAGCTAATTGCAAGGCGAAGTGTAACAGAAAGTTAAATTTCCTAAGCAAGCAGAGCAATTAATTTTATAAACACAGAAAGACATCATCTATAATCTGGAAATATTCAAAACATGTAGATTAATATAATTCACCAAGTTTTACCACTGTAGAGTTCTGTCACCAATATTTTCATGTTGGTCATCAGAACCTTAAAGTTTTACTCATGCTAAAATTGAGTAAACCTGGACACATATGCAAACTTAGAGCATCTGTCATCTCTCACTTCAATTGTGGGATACTAGATGTCAGCATCTAGTAATCTAGATCTAAAATGTTTCCATCTAAAATTTGACTAAGTTATAAATATTATACCCATGATAACTCATAAGAATATCATTTATTGTAGTAATAAGATAGTAGCAATATTTTTCACTAGAAATCTGTTACACTGCTCAAATTCTGGACAACAAAACACGTGGGGTCCCTGTAATACAAACTTGATGTGTATTTGTACAATGAATTCCATAGCTAGTTTTAGTCTTATATGAAACATATTTGCCATTTCATTCTAGCAATGGATGTTGTGGTCTTTGCTGAGGGAGAATAGCTATTCAGAAAGCTATTCTATTAAGATGAGAAGGATAAGCGCTGGTCTTTAGGTCTCTAACAGATTGCTTCCCAGTTCCATGAATTAAGGTTAAAAGGCACTCATGATGTCTCTAGGACTTATGATGAGTTTTCTGTAGCCTATGAGATGGAGGAAAAAAAGTTTCCAGAAGCCAAAATAACGTTAAAGGCAGAGATAACATTTGTGTAGAGTTAAACTATGTCAGCCTATTCCACAGATAGAGCTGACGAGGTTAAATTTCTGATTTTCTTTATTAAGTAAGCTAGCCTTCAGAGAGATAAAGGATGCCTTCCCGTACATCATTTCAGAATTTACTTAGACTAATGGTACTTAAGAATGATCATGTGCACTTACATTTACATACCACACATATTTTCTATAGGGTCGCTGTTCCTGGTACATATATTTAATCCAAGCATATATCAATGGGAGGTCACTCTTATTTTATTCACAATTTTCAAAGCTAAGACTTCTGGTTGCTATTAGTGAATACAAGTACTTTCAAATGATACTAAAAAAAAAAAATAGTCACAGAATTAGATTAACTATGTGATCTTGTGTCTATGGAGTTTGACTGAATTAGAATTAAATAGCTTTGAAGCACAGGTTCATTACAATCGTAATGAAGTAAAATTGTCAGATCATTCCCACCTCCTATTCAGAAAACTGACAGGAAGTGTGGCTTATTTTTCCCTTGTTATATGTCTCAGGTACATTATTCCTCTCAGTACTCTATCAAACCTCTGTCCAGTTTCGGGTTGTTTCATGTCCAGAAAACTCCAACCACCTTGTTTTTACCAGCCTCTGGCTTTTCACATTTTTAGTAGTCTGCTCTAAGTATGAGGACAATATTTTCCTCCTTACCATCTTGATTACATCATTACATGTTTGAAACCAGAGTACGGGTGGATAAAACTTAATTATCAATCCTTTCCCACTTACATTTATGTAACCCATGCAGTGTTCTCTTGACTGTCTCCCCAGTATTCCATGTTTTCCCATTATAAATCTTTTGAGATTGAGTCATGTATTTTACATTGCTTTGTAAACATACACATTGACACCTGAACAATTTTATGGATGTGTATTTTTTTTTTTTTTTTTTTTTTTTGAAACAGAGTCTCGCTCTGTCGCCCAGGCTGGAGTGCAGTGGCGCGATCTTGGCTCACTGCAAGCTGTCTCCCGGGTTCAAGCGATTCTCCTGCCTCAGCCTCCCGAGTACCTGGGACTACAGGCATGCGCCACCATGCCTGGATAATTTTTTTTTTTTTTTCTTTCAGTAGAGATGGGGTTTCGCCATGTTGTCCAGGCTGATCTCCAGCTCCTGGTCTCAGGTGATCCACCTGCCTCGGCCTTCCAAAGTATTGGGATTACAGGTGTGAACCACTGCACCTAGCCACATAATGCATTTTAATTCATGATAATTATATTCCTGAGTGAAAAAAGGCCAAAGACATCTTGAAATTGTATCCAATATTTAAACTTTATACATAAAAATAAACGTATGAATTTAAGTTTTAAAAACTATTAAAAATATAAAACAAAATGCCTCCTCTTCCCCACCCAACTGAAGCACAGTTTCAGACCTGCGGCTTATCGCTCAGACATGCCCGATAGTTATAAGCTGGGCTCCTTGTCTACAAACAGTGAGGGTTTGTTTGTTTGTTTGTTTGTTTGTTTGTTTGTTTTCTGTGTTTCGTTTCCTCTCCAAGGCAGTCCAATTTGTCTTTCTTAATACAATTATCTTTCCAAAGTTTAACATACGCTTTTGTACACAAAGCCTTAGGAATAGCCGTATCAAACTCTGAAGTAAATACACCAAGTCACATTACTAAGAATGTAATATGTGTTAGTTTGCTTTGGATGCTAAGGAAAAACCTCCACAGTAAACCTGTTGCCAGATTGACATGCATTAAAGTTTTGATATCAGGGATGCTTCTCGTGCTTTCATTAACCTAAATCTCCCATGCTGTATCATAAAGCCCCAGTATCTAGTTCCATGTTTGGTGGAAAGAAGGGTAACAATCTACTACGCTCTCAAAATGTACTTTGAATTATTTTGGTTTGGGGATCTCACCTCCATAAATAGGAGAATGGGAGACCACTAAGTGTAGAACTTTGAGAAGCAAAAAAGATTGTTTTGTTTGGAACTATGTCCTTTGTGTGTCTTTCCTTTTCCCTACATGTACCATATTAAAACTCTTTTAAAAATATTGACCTAGGAGAAACAAAAATATGCACTACGTAAGTATGTAAAACATACACTGAGAGGCAGTGTAGTGTGGACTAGAGCTCTGGACTCAATTTTGAGCACCGAAGTTCAAATACCTATGCTATTATAGCAGTGGACGTTGGAGGGCTTATGTATTTTCTCTGCACTTTAAATTCTATATCTATAAAATTGTGAAGTATAATACCTGATGCATTATGAGGCTATTGTGAGCATCAGAAATCAAGTAGATAAATGTACTAGGTGAAGATTGTATGTAATCATTACAAAGTAGAATGAAGGATGTATAACCAATGCATCCCAATTCTTACACTCTATCTCCCCAGCTGTGAAACCTAGAATGAACTTATTTTGTTTATTCCTGCCTAAGTCTTTAATCTCTCTAAAGCTATATTTCTCCACAATCCTTGGGACTGATTTGGTATCATCTGACATCTAATTAATATGCCTTTAGTTACTTATTAAAGATCAATGTTGAAAACATAAATAAAATATCACTAACCTTTCAAAGATCCTATTAAGCATCCAAAATGGATGTAGGGTAATCTATAATTAGTTGTTGCATAAAATTCATCAGTCAGTTTTTAGTCTTCATAGATTTATTCTCATCAAGGCCAGAAATATTTTATTCCTCCAAAATAATTTTGAAGCATTGAACAAAATGCTTTACCAAATTATTATAATTTATTACTTTTATTCTTTCTTTTTTTAATTACAGAAATCAAACCAGGAATATTTTTCAGACACAAATAATACTGGCTCAGCTCTGATTCAGTAGGCTCACATCATTTAAACTCAAGGGTACCTTGACAGCACCAGAAGAAAAATAGGAAAGTAAGAAGTGCCTTAGAAGTATGACATTATCATTTATCGCAAAGGATACAATAGTTAAGGTGGGTTATTAGTATATTATTTATTCATTATTTTGTTTTTATCTAAAATACAAAAAATTTACAAGGTGGTATTATGATCTAGCCTCCCTGTATAACAGAATCCTCCCAGACTGCTCTCATTTCTACTGAGCACTCAAGCAACCTGTGTGAGAGTTGACGTCTATATGTCTTAAGGGCAGTGGAGTAGTTTATATTCTTTCCAAGTGATCCATGTTAACTGAGAATGGGTTTTCTGCCTGGATTGAGGACAGTCACCAAGTGTGACGCATGTGACTGACAGCAGCAGCACGAGTAAGCACTTTAGGGTTTCAGTATGATTTCTCCAGTCAAGAAGTGATTTTTTTTTTTTTCCCTTAGACAAAGATATTGAATTGAGTTTCAAAGAAATATCGAAGCATGTTTTCTTGGAGACTGTCCCTAAGAGCTGAACATTAATTTTTTAACTGGAAATTACCTTAAAGAAGTAATTTTTAAACCTTGTTTTTGTCCCTGAACTATAGTTAATATTTTAATTTGTCAGTTTTCAGTTAACCATTCAAAAATGTCATTTTCTAACAGCTTTCCACTTACCTTTTCTTTTCTTATTTTCAAGAAAATAAGTTAAAAAGTATTTCCACTTTAAATTAAATGCTGTATTTTTGCTCTATGTTAACTATAGGAATTTAGGAATTTGTGAAGTTATAATAGAGGAAGACCGAAAATAGTAAGTCATGTCATACAGCATATATCATTTAACCAAGGTAGGTTCTGCTAGAGACTAAACTGTAATTTCAGTGCTTTTATAACTATAACTTTGAGTCAAAGCCCTCAGCCATAGTTGCCTATATGACTGTGTGATTGGCAGACACTGAATGCTTGACAATTATTCTGATTTTTACTGAGATCTAGGAAAACTAGATTAAACAGTCTGAAAATAAATGTTTTAAAAAGTTAGCATTAACTGATTCTGGGAGCTGCTCAGTGACTGAAGGTGCAGATTCAATTCAAGTATATAATTTCAACTAATTATCTCACCTCCCCGTATCTTTCCTCCTCATTTCCCAGCCCTGTTCCCCTAAGGAATCTATGCTCAACGTTTTCCAAGTTCCTTTTTCCTTGAGAGAGTATAGCACTGTAAAAAGAATGTCCCCAGTTGATGAAGAACAATATGATTCATGGTGCTCTCTAACATCTTTCCCTGTGGCTAATACATGGAATGGGCTTTTAATAAAATATCCAGGGATCACTTTTTAACCCTTGTCAACCAAAGACAGCCTTACTGTTTCTCAGCTCTGAATAGTATGTGCCTGTGTGTCTCCATGTGTGCGTTGTGAAGTTTGTGTGTAAATGTAATTGTGCACAGGTAGGATGAATGGAAAGTATAAAAATAGGCCTCTCTAAAATGATACAGATAGCACTATATATACATACACACACACACACACACACACACACACATATATATATATATGAATTTTCTTTTCTAGCTTAGCCAAAATCTACTGAAGCAAAACAGGTCTTTCTTATTATAAGAGAGTACTGCATTTCTAGAAAAAAAATGCATAACTTTGCAATAGCTACAATAAAAACATCTGGTAGCTGTTGTGAATATAAACGTTGTATTAAGCACTTAAACTGCATCTTTTCAGTGCTAATTAAATGAATTTAACCCAATTAGAGGATTAGAAACACTTTGGAAGTGCTCAATAGCAAGACTGGCTGAGAAGTATTGCACTCCATCACTTCATTCCCTTACACGCCACTTGCACATGGCATGAATCATATAGAAGTCTGTTCAGTACTTATTTTGATAGTCTCTTCCTGTTTTTCTCTGCTCTTTAAAATCCACTGGTCCAATAGCTTGGCACTGGCTGCTTATTCAGGATGCTTGCTAATTCACCAAGTAATTGCTCATAGGGTCCCATTTTCAGAATTGAAAGTACAAGTGGGGAGATCTTCTGTTTCCTGCTGATCCAGTGACATATTTAGAAGCAGTTGTCTATACAAGTGTCTGCCTCAGCATGTCCTGCGGCAAAATTCAGCACCCACCATAAGCACTTGCCCATGCTGCATATTTACCATGTTTCAGACTCTCATTCTTTCTGCCAACACCTACTGTGCTTCAACTATAGCCCACTGGACAGATTTGTTGACAGTGCTGGGTTTGTTTTCCACCCTACTCCTCTGCTAAGGTGAAAGGAGGAAAATGTAATTTGTCAGGGGGAAAAAAAGCCCAGTCTTAAAAGAAAAGATCAAGGACAAAATAACTTCCAGAAAAAAATTAAATTTTTCTGGTATAGTAGAGTTAAGAAATAGATCTTATAGGCTTTTAAGACTTGTTTTATTTTTACTTGAGAGAAAAAAGAAACCCTGCACGTAATCATACAATTCTGCATAAAACAAATGCCAGCAGTGTGCTATGTGTTCAAGTGCGAATGGCCTCTATTCATCACATCCGGCCTTAGCACAAGATTGTTCCTGAACTGGCTACTGTATTTTAAGCAAAAAGGATACTGTTTGGAAAAAATTAGGCTCACATCTGACAGGCTATGAAATTTGTTGAGAATAAATGTGTGTTGCAGGATATTTTATTTACATCTGAGATAATATCTCATAATGTACTTTGCCATTGTAAGAGAAAATTATACTTGGAAGGATCCTGATTAGGAGTCAGTCGAATCAGTCTCAGAAAATCATGGACACATATTTAAACTGTGCTGAGAAGAGAAAGTTTGTGTGTCTGTGTATGTGTGCGTGTGTTTGTGTGTGTGTACATACATGTGTGTTTGCATATCCTGGAACTTAATCAGTTATTTAAAACAATAATTTATGTTGCATAAAAAATAAGACAAACAAGGCTCCAAGGCTTCCATACAACTGGGGAGACTTTTCAAATTATAGTCATCTCTCATTGTTACTGGGAAAAATCCAGTCTTGGCAAATCTATACATGAATGAGATGAAGGTTGGTCAACACATACTGAAATATTATTATGGGAGTCCTCTGGCCCCAAACTTCATGAGCGCAAGAGGACAAACAAATGGTTATAATACATCTCTTTATTTGAATTAACACTTGCTGGAATTTCTCATTGGGCATAACCACATGCATTAAGGGACTATCATATAAATGATCCAAAATTATCTGAAGATTTGGTGAAATAAATTTTTTAAGTAGTATAAAATGGCCCAAAATGTTTTATGACTTAATGAGAAAAATTATTGAAACTGGTGATCAACCCAAATGAATTAGCAGAAGGTTTGTTTTTCCTGCAAATCTTTATTGATCCTCTGATTGTTTCAGTTACTCTGCTAGGTATAGGGAGTACAACTAGGAACAAGACAGAGTATCCCTATGAGGGTTACACTTAAGTGGCAATAAATGAGTAGGCAATTCAGACTTGCTCTGTCTCGGAACTTAGGAACAACAGGTTCCTTGGCAAGAAAGCTATGAGACTTTACCTGAAGCACAATGTATTTATTTAACTTCTATGTTTATTTAGGAGATAGGCTACAGAAAGATTAAATGAAAATAGAGAGGGGCTACAGAAGGGAGGATTCTGTATGTTGCCTCCTTGGTAGTCCTGCAGTGAGATAACCAAATGCTAAATTAAAGTAATTGCAGATTGTGATAAATGTTATAAAGCAAAGGAAGAGAGTGCAGTCAGGGAGATGACAGAGACTCAAGGTTGCCAGCAGGTGTTTTCTAAAAAGCAAAGAGAAGGCTGCTCTCAGTGGTCCCACTAAAATGAGGATTCAAAGCCTCTCCACGCTCCTTGGCTTACCTAGGAAAGAATTTCCTTCCAAACTTCTGAGGCATTTAGACATGCTAAGTAACTTTCCACTATGAAGCGATACTGCTGTGCCCATTCAAAGGAGATGGAGGAAACCAGAAACAAGAAGATATATGCCAGCGAGCACACACCTTGTTAGAATGAGGTCTTCAATCAGCTCTGAACAAGCCACTGTTGTCCATGATAATCTTCATTTTTTTCAAAAGAGAATGCTGCCAAACCCTTTCATTAATACAATTGACACAGTTCTAATTCTTGAATCAATGGAGCTCACCAGTTGTTCACCAATTTATTACTTTTTGGTAGCTCACTGGCTCACCAAATAAATACTGATGATTCTATGGACTCCGGTGCTGGTCTCTAGGGAAACAAAGACCTTTAAGGAACACTTAAATCTCATGGATGAGGCACACAAGTCAACAGAGGAGGTGAAAATGCTATGACAGGGAGATACTCGTGTGCTATAAAAGCACTGAGGTCTAGCCTCTCAGAGGAGGGGTGGTCAGAGAAAGCTTCCTAGGAGGATGACTCCTGGGATCTATTCCATAGGAAGGACATTTTGGGCAAAAGGAACCAGAGGAGAAGGGGACAGAGCAGTGTGCATTAGAAAAATCACACTGTTTAGCACAACTCTAAAGAAAGGTGTGTGTGTGTGTGTGTGTGTATAATCACTATGTGAAAACTTATGTACTTATTAATTCTCCTCTTTCACAGAACTAAACAGGAATGCGTTTATGAATGTTCATTGAGATGACAAGCTCATTTCAACGTAGTTTGAGTTTTACTCTCTTAGCATTTAAGGCATTAGTTGCTCTCTTACATTGATGCTGACAGATGCTTGGTTTATATTTAACCTAAAGGTGGCATTTACAACGGCAAAGACTTTTAATTATGATAGAATGGAAAACATACAGAATTCCCACTGCAAGGAAGGCTTTCTTACTAGCACATGTCAAATGCAAGGTAAGATGTAAAAAGACAAGAATAAGGAACTTTTATCTTAGGTAAGATAAATAAGCAAGTAGTATGTGTAGATTTGCAGGAACAAGAATAATATAGTAGTCTTAGCGTAGTTGTCAAAGGATACAATGGAGATTTTATTTTTAACCTGCTCCCAGTCATTAACTGCATGCGACATCAGAAACCTGAAATTCCCTTTGCTACAGCAGTATAGCACTGAGGTAGAAAAGATGGACTAGGCACCCTGTATGATGGCCAGACCAGCAGGGTGCCATGTTCTGCACAATCCAGCCTCAAGCCACTGTCCTTTGGCAAAATGTTTTCTTCTCTGTCTTGTAGTAAACAGTTGGGTCCCCAAGGACCAACTACCTCTGTGAAGGATAAAAATTACTTTAGATAGAAATTTTAAAATAGAATGACCTAAGAACAGAGAACTTTATTTTTCATTTTGTTTGTCTTTTTCTTTTGTATAAAAATTACAGGTTAAAAATGGAAACAGGAAAACTTAGACTTCTTTCAGAAAAAGGTTTTGAAGGGTTATTTTTGTTGATTAGAATAAGCATCAAGAAAATATTTGTTTCAGCATGTTTGCTTTGATGCTTAAAGTATATATTACTAACAGAATGATTTAAGTTCAATTCTGTAAAAAATGCATGTGACCCTGTGATGGGTAATGTTCTATGTCAACTTGTTAGGCCATGGAATCCAGATATCTGGCCAGTCATCAATATAAAGGTCCCTGTGAAGGTATTTTTCAGATGAAATTAACATTTACATCAGTAAACTCTTACTGATATGTAATAATTATACATGTGATATTTTGATACATGCATACAATGTGTAATGATCAAATCTGGGTAATTAAGATACTTATCACTTGAACATTGATCATTTCTTTGGGTTGAGAGCATTCCAAATATTCTCTTCTAGCTATTTTCAAATATGCTTTTTTGTTAACTACAGTCACTCTACTGTGCTATCAAACATATTGTACTTATTTCTTCTATCAAACTGTGTTTCTTTAACCCATTAACCAACCTCTCTTCATCTCCCTACCCTACTACCCTTCCCAGCCTCTAGTAGCCACCATTCTGCACTCTGCTTTTATGATACCAACCTTTTAATCTCCCACATATGAGTGAGAATATGTGATATTTGGCTTTCTGTGTCTAGCTCACTTCACTTAAAATAAGGGCACATTGCTGTTGCTGCAAATGACAGTATTTCATTCTTTTTTATGGTTGATAAATCAGCAGGCTTTTAAGTAAAGAAAACACCTCCATAATGTGGATGGTGGGCCTCATCCCATCAGGTTGAAGATTTTAAGAGGATAAATGATGGAGACCCCCAACAGAAGGGGAAATTTTGCCTCCAGAATGCAACATCAACTCTTCTCTCCAGCCTGCCCTCCTACCATACAAAGTTTGGACTTGCCAGCCTCCACAATCATGTGAGCCAAATTTTTAAATCTCACTTTTTCTGTTTCTCTGGAAAATCTAATACTCACTCTTAGAATAAATATGTCTTTACTACTAAAAATCAGTTTTATTGTCAGGTCATACCATACAACTAATTTTTCTTTATAACTTACTTTTCATGCTTACTCGGTGGAATATTTGTGACTCAGGGCACACACTCCTATTAGCTTCACAACAAAAAATGTTCTTTTGATTCATATTTTATGAAGATCAGATAAAGGCATGAATTTCTATATTTGAAACTGTAATTGTATACTACAAGCTACCCCATATAACCATGTAATATTTTACAGCATATTTATATTCATTAGTTTCATATTATTTAATTTTACTCCCCCCAAATAGGTATTTCTATACCTATCTATTCAATAGGTGATGAAAGAAGACATGAATCTTGCCTAAAGCTTCATAAAACCATGTGTGGCATAGTTAGGACTGAAATTCATCTAAATAGCTTTCAAACCCTCGTTTTTTTTTTTTCATCACATCACAGTTGCCTAAGTCAAAATCATACACTATAGAAATCATTACTATTTGCTTAGGGTGTTATTATTTGTTAGCCCAGCAGGACATATAAAAGAAAGCAATAGGCAGTCATCCTTATCCAATGAGCAAACTCACTTCTACTTACATTGAAGTACAACATTTCTAGATCCTAATTGTTTTTCTCATTTGATTTTTGAGAGTTGTGTCATCTCCTACTTATCTCCTCTTAAAATCGAGCTAGCTCTGACATTTTCTACATGCTTAATAATATTTAGGTATTTCCTAGCTTGTTAGCTTGTTTAGATAATAACAGCAACACTGACAACCAACACCAACATAAAACCAATAAAACCAATTAAGTGAACAAACAAAAAATGCTAACATTTTTGGAGTACTTGTATACCAGGGACCATGCCAATATCAGATACACATTATCTTATGTAATTCTTAATAACCTTGAGAGGTAGATCTTTTTATTCTTATTTTGGCAAAGAATAAATGTAAAATCAGAAACATTAATTTGTATAAAAAAACTGAGCTATTAAGTGGGCATGAAAGGATTTAAACCAAGAGATGTCTGATTTCAAAACTTATAGCCACAGTGGTAGGCAGGATGAAATATTGTGTTACTGTGAAATATGTTTTGACTCTACAACTTTTCTTCTTGAGAGTTTTTATTTTATGATTTTTAACAATAAATAAGAGGAACTTGACTATTTTCTTCATAAACCAGTAACATATTAGTATAAAGTACAAGGCGGTGTCTACTGTATTTGAGAGCATGGTTTCCAGAGGCCTATACTGCCAATGTCAAGCAAGGTTTGCTGCACAAGACTGGTCTAGCAATAATCTGGCTTTTGGCAGAGCACACACTGGAAAACCCATGAGAATAGATCGTCAAACTCCATTCCCCAACATCCTCTGGACTGTGGCCCCTTCTAAAGATAAGCAGTCATGTGCGGTAATGGGTACATAATGGAAAGAGAAACCTTTCAAATAAACGAGATACGAAAGACCCCGTCTACAGACTCTGTAGGAATCTATTCCCTATGTACAGGAGTCATAGGACTACTAGAGATCTTGTTAACTTTGTCAATGTAAGTGTCACTTAAAAAGTATATACAAGAAACAATTTGTCCTACATTTCAGTACCCCACTTAAAGGCGTGGCAGAATTTTTTTTTTAATTTACAAAATCCACAGTACTGTACCCACTGAGAATACATGTTTGGATGGTCAGAAGTGGGTAAGATGTGGTGCTAAATGCAAAATCACAATGCAGACCTGATGTGGCCTATGTTATGTACTTCAGAGCTGTTCAAACTGAATTAGAGAGATGATGTCACCCTCTAAAAATAACAAAACTATCTCAATGATTTTAATAGAGATTTTGGAATTAAAAGTTTATTATAAATTTACAAAGAAGAGAAATATGTTAATATAAAATAGCCTATGGATGCTTTTAAAAATGCCAAATAATCTTTGATGGACCCTAAATAAAGAAAAAATAGTTTAATTTTATTGTAGCTTTATGAAGAGGACAATAAATGAGTTTGCTGTTGGATATAATGAGGTTGAAGTTAAATTTAATAATTCATATGTTTTTTAGGTTTTGAATAATAAGACACATGTTGGTAATCTGTGGCTCTTTAACATCATTTTCTTTGTTTATCCTAATGGAGAAGTCAGCATAGAAACTATTTTTTGATTGTTTTGTCAACCTCAGCCCAGAAGCATCTTCCTCCTAATTCCAAATACTCTATTTTTCAGCAAGTAAATATAGGCAGTTAGATTAAATGCATTATATTATATGCAAGCTACTGAGACATTTCTTAAAAATCTGAAGTAAAAAGTAACAAAATTCTCTTTTGCAGTTATAGAAGATACTGTTAAATAATTAGACAATTTTGTCCTTATAATAATTTTTTTTCTTTCCCTTAGGGAGTATTTATTTCCCTAAAATAAAGTTTGAAGATCATCTGAATATAAATTAACATCAGATACTAAGTAGATGGTGTGATGAGTATGCCTATAAAATCACTATGGGAATATAATAACAGTAAAAGCAATATTTGGTATATTTCCAATATCAAATATAAAATCACTTTATTAAAAATACTAAAAATGACATAAGGTCAAAATTAGACTCAATAATAATTATAAAACTTTCTACTCAATTTATACGTATTTATCAACTAGATTGCCCTGAAAATTATTCCCGGACATTTTATTTGGTCTTTGGAGATAAATGCAAACACACAAGTAAATGATAACTCTTCTTTGAAAAACCACATAGGCGATTTGGCCAAAAGACCTCAGAGTTCTGCATTCTGGAAGGCCCTTGGTGATTGAGGTATGAGAGTAGAATATCTGGCTTTTAATGATTATATCCTATCTCAAAACTGGTTAATCCCAAGACTCGCACTATTGAATTGCAATCCTGTTATTCAGTATTTCCAGTATTTCCAACTGCCTTCATGGGATGCAAACTCATCTGGAGGTACTCATTAAAACAAACAAACAGAAATACAGACTTCTTGGCTATTAATGTCTGATAATAACTTTTATTTCTGAGTTTAGGACAAGGACATCTCAAGCAATTTAAGGATATTTTAAATTGTACTAGGAGACTTTCAGATTATAGTCATAACCACTACACAAAGTAAATAAAAGGACAATGAGATCTCATGTTTACTTAAGAAATGTTTGTTTCAAATGAAGAGAAATGTAATTAAATGCATTTTTAGTCTGATTTTGGAAGACAAATCTGTGCTCCTGATTTTAGAAACTCAAAATACCACTAAGAATTTGGCAACAGTGTTGAATAACATACACTACAATGAGGATGGATAAAGGGAATGCCCACATTCAGGGAACAAGCTTCTCTTCTCCATTGAAATCAGATGGACCTGGCTCCAGATAACTGTATATTTTACATGTGAGCCTTGTGACTTTGGGAAGTTGATTAGGCAGCCAAAACCTCAGTTTTCATATTCATACATAAGGAGGATAATGTCTACCTCTCAAAATTGTTGCAAAGCTTCTTGAAACACATGAAGGAAATCATGTAGCATAGTACATGGAACATAGTAGGTGTTCAATTAACACATTCCCACTCTTTGTTTTTCCTTCCTTTTCTGCTTCCCTAACACCTATCTTTCTTATGTCTATATTATCACAATCCTTACCGAATCATGTGCACTGGAACATGAACCTGAAGTGTTCAAAACATGATTTAGCTTACTTATCCCTATTGAGTATTAACATTTTTTTGATAACTAATAATTAAAATGAGAGGTTTTACAAATTTTAAGATGGCAAGAAATGATAGAAACAGCATCAAAGTTATATTTTGGGTCTGAAAGTAAATATTTTCTGTAGCTTTTTAATATTTGGTTTCATAATTATTTCACAAACTTAATTAACAATATTTTAAAATAAGAGAATACCTATTTTTAAGACATTACATTCAATAGCAGATGAGCTCTTTCTCTTCTCAGCATAATTTACTGTGAAAGGTGTGCGTATGTGGAGGGCTAGGGGGTGTTCTGTGTGAGAAATTCTATCTGCCCTCTAGCTAAGTTTGTTTCAGTGGAAATGAGATCCTGACCACTGGGTTGATGGATGTACACATAACTGACTTGTTCAATTCTAATTTAATTCTGGAAATCTATCTCCTTTATGACTTTAATTTTTCTGACATGAAAACTTTCTATCTTTTTAGGCTTCCATTGCTTCTGCAGAGATGAAGTATTCTCTTGGTGGAAGAGAAAAAAAAAAGAAGAAGTAAAGAAGCAGCAATAAACAATTCCACAAAACCAATTTTCACATTGGCAGAAAAACACGAGAACTCCAAATAGCCATAACTTGAAACAGTGGCAGATTCTTGGCAGCATGTGATTTGAGATTATTTACGAAAACCTTTACCAAAAACATGCACATCCTTTAGTTTCAGGAGACGAGTTTTTCACCTATGCAATTGTCTGAAAGTATATTAGACCAGAAGAGAGAAAACGTAACTTCAACCCTCAGCGTGGCCACAGTTGTAGCTTTTATGATCACAGGTGAGATGAAACAAATCCAGTAAAGTATTCATTTTTATTGTCTGTAGTAATGAGAACAAAGAAAGTAGCAGCATTACTTTATTTTTTAAACTTAATTAACAGTATTCTTAAATAGGAGAATATCTATTTTTAAGACATTACACTCAGTGAGCCCTTTCTCTTCTCAGCATGATTTATTGTGAGAGATGTGTGTGTGGCGGGGGATGGGGGTGAACCTAAAGGGGCTCTTTCTACACCTCTTTTGATTAACCTAAGTTTTAGAGAGAACCACATTCCTCTGGCATTCTGACTACATTAGTAATTCATCTTTTTATCAAAGACATACTTTTACTTGCTTCTTTACATCACAGATATTTTGTTGAAAACTATTAAGATAGTATTTCTAGAATATAATAAAACATTCAGAATAGCATTGCTAAGCAAATACACCAGGTCATGATTATATATTTTTTGCAATGTGTGTGCAATTGCTTTATTTTACATTAGGAAACAGATAAAATGCATCCATTCATTTTTCTTTTTCATCTTAATCTTTTTGAACATGCATTTGTGGTTGAGTCAAATAGCAGAATGAAAAAATAGCTCTATCCACACTATGGGGCACTTTTTAAAAAAGGGAATATTATAGCAACCTGTGGCTTCTTCCAGTTCACTGCTCTGGTTTTCTTCACAACTTCTATCATATCAAAAATGCCCTTTATTCAGTTTTTGTTTCTCTAGGCACAAAATTTTGATTCTCTTTGAAGCTGAATCCCCCAACACCTCTTAAAAATCTGCTGTTCCTAAGGCTTAGCAACCTACTGACATGAACTTCCTCCTTTGTCTTCCCTGAGCAACTATACTTGGAGAGAATGATAAAGATGAGGTTTCTCAAACCAAAAGTTAATCATTGTTTTCCTCAATTAAAAAAATCCAGAGTAATTACACATATCTAGCCATTTGAGTAAATAAATAATGTAATGGCAGTATATTATTTTCAAATATTTCAAATTAAACCCTCTATATGGTGAAACCAAAATTCATTTGGCAAGAGAGAAGAAACAGCTAATGTTTGAAAAGTCCTGAGGAGCTTATCTTTTTTTGTCCTCAGCTAGTCTGAGGCTAGCAATTTTCCTCAGCTAGGAGAAAGGTAGAGTTGGGAGGCATGAAAGAACCTAAAATCTTTTCTTGAAGGGATAGTTTTCATGGTGACACTTTTCCACTACATGACTTGTTTTTACTGCCCCAAACTAATGGGCTTAAATGAATTTGAGCAATATGTAATACTAGAAGGATTAGATGTAGATTTTTAATCGCAAACAAAATTGAGTTCTTTTCACATTTCAGCTATGCCCATGGAAGGGTGGTTCAAAAACATGACAGCTAAACCCTCTCAAAGATGTTCTTCAAAAAGGATCTGCCAAATATGTGCCACTTCACACTTCACATGCTGACTTTCTTGAAAAGACTTTATTCTTTTTAATCTAAGCTTTCTTTTTAAGTTATTTCCATGGTTAATTCATTTAATCCTGACATAAAAACTCTAGTTACAGGCACTATCTGATTCTCCACTATACAAAGAGGTGAGGCGTTCTGCTCAGATCACCTGCCTGTGTGATGACCCAATGTATGACAAGTAGGTCATGGGTAAACAGACATTTCTTTCTTTTACAAAATCTGAATTACTAGGAATTATTTTATTGGTAGATTTTCTGAATGTCTTAATACTAATGTGCAAATCTCAATTCTCTGCAGGGTTTATACGTTTATTTCAGGGGCAAATTATTTAACATAGAAGCCTTTATCTTGATTACCATTGCCCTTACATAAAAGTCAGACACTGAATCTATATTCCTACAGTAAAATTCAGGTACTATGAAATTTTTAAGTATTACAGTGTAAAGTTAAATATATTGTCACTTACTCATAAATGAAAGATGACTTGCTTTATTTACTTGTTTTTTATTTTAATTTAATTTTTTTTTTCTTTTTTTTGAGACACAGTCTCACTCATGACTCACTGAAGCCTCAACTCTCCTGGGCTCAAGCAATCCTCCCACATCAGCATCCCACATGGCTGGGACTACAATCATGCATCACTTCAGTCAGCTAATGTTTTAATTTTTTTGTAGAGACCAGGTCTTACTTTGTTACCCAGGCTGCTCTCAAACTCCTGAGCTCAAGCAATCCTCATGCCTTGGCTACTCAAAGTACTGGAATTACAAGCATGAGCCACCATGCCTGGCCAACTTGCTTTAAAAGAAGACACTTGCTTTTAAATGCTGTTTTAGGTTTTGGCTATGCAAACGGTGGCACAAGTTGCTGAGGCAGTGGCGTCACCTAAGAGGTTGTTAGAAATGTCAAGTCTTAGCCCAGCCCCCACCTCAGATCTCCTGAATCTGAACCTGCAATTTTAACAAACCTACAACTGATTCCTATGCACATTAGAGCTAGAAAAGCACCAACCTAATTAATGATTCTGTTGATTTTTCTGCTGTGCAAGTGACCCAGAGACAAAACAAATGTCTTATATCTAGGTGTATTCTGGGGTACAAGGTGTACACTTGCACTGAGCTGGTTTGCTAGAACTAATCCTATACTAACAGGCACAGGACTTTTGTATAGCAATGGGCATAAATCTCCAGAATGGGGCCACAGTCAGGGCAGAACAGAGGCAGATTGGAGGAGAACTTGTGGCTCACTGCACTCAAGGGAGACATAAATATGCACACTTGAAGTGTGTACTTACGTGCACTTTGCTAGCAGCTGTATAGGCTGCAAGCTATAACAGGGCAAGTGTCCAGCTCACTTAGATTGAAGCCTCAGAAAAGTGAACAGATGGAAAAGAGCAGACTAGGCTGGGTGGGGACTGTGTGTTCGTATCTTCGTAAGTTTAAAGAGAGAAACTTGACATCATTATTTCTGAATAGGAAAGAACTTGTATGAAAATGAATCTGAACATATAATTTGAAAATATCCATAATATGGAGCAGTTGCCACATAAAAGTTGAGTCATCACTTAAGAATATGTTTCAATGTTAAAAGAAATAGTAGTTGTTTCAAAATTTTAAGTGCAAGAACTGCTACTATTTCATTTTTAAACATACTCAAAACTAATAAAACATGACAATTCCCTTTTAAAATAGATTTCCTATGAAAATAGCTAAATGCATTTTATACCTATAAAGATGGGCAACTATAATAATCATCAAAATAATTTTTGTTTATAAACTGTTTACTATATGCCAGACATTACATGTATTAAGGAATTTACTCCTCATAACAGGATAGGTACTATTAATATTCTCCTTTTAACGATAAAGAAAGTGAGGCACAGAAAGTTTATGAAACTTGACTGAAGTTAAACAGATCCTATGTGATACATTCAGGATGCAAACCCTTTCAGTCTGTCTCCAGAGTCCTTTTCTTTCTCTTTTGGTTTTTCTTTCTGAGACGGAGTCTCGCTGTGTCACCCAGGCTGGAGTGCAGTGGCACAACAACCTCCGCCTCCCAGGTTTGGGTGATTCTCCCTTCTCAGCTTCCCGAGTACCTGGGATTACAGGCTCCTGCCACCACGTCCAGCTAATTTATTGTGTGTGTGGTTTTTTTTTTTGTTTGTTTGTTTGTTTTCAGTAGAGATGGGGTTTCACCATGTTGCCCAGGCTGGCCTCGAACTTCTGAGTTTGGACAATCCGCCCACCTTGTCCTCCCAAAGTGCTAGGATTAGAAGCATGAGCCACTGTGCCCGGCCCCAGAGTCCTTTTCATTATTAGACTCTACAACCTTCTGATGCTATTTTTGATAAACAGACATCCTTTTTCATTTCCACTCCCCAAATCAACAAACAAAAAAACAACCAACCCACAACAACTTCACTGGTATCTGGAATTGCTGTAGCTGGGGACATGTATTTAATTCCATCAATAAAAATAATAGTTTCAATGCAGATGTTCCCAGGAAGAGTAAACTTCTGAAAGAATACTGGAGGATAGGTATATTAATTGTCTATTGCTACTGTAACAAATTACTCCCAAATTGAGTGGCTTAAGAACATCCATTTATCATGTCACAATTCTGCAGGTCACAAGTCTGGTACAGAGTGACCCAGTTGAGTCCTCTGCTGAGAGTCTCGGAAATACAAAATCACGGTATTGGCAGCACTGCATTCCTTTCTAGAGGTTCTGGAGATAAATCTGCTTCTCAGCACATTCAAACTGTTGTCTGACTTTAGTGTTTGTAGGGCAAAGGTCCCTGTTTCCTTGCTGTTGCTGGTTGTCAGCTGGGAACCAAGCTCATCATCTTAAGGTCTCCTACATTCCTCAACACATTGGCACCTCCCACTTCAAACCAGCAACAACAGGGGAGCCCTCTCACTTTGAATCTCTCTGACTTCTCCTTCTATCCTATATCTTCTGTCTGTAGTTGGAGAAATATATCTGCATGTCAGCACTCACGTGATTAAGCGCTCACATGATTACTGGGTCCACCTGGACAGTCTAGGAAAATCTCTGCATTTTAACATCCAATTACATCTGCAAGGTCTCATTGGTCATGTCAACTGACATATCCTCTAGTTACAGAAGTTAAGACATGAACATCGCTGTGGGAATGGGGGCATTGCCTACTTCTCTAGATTTGGAAAGGGCTGAGGATAGTAAATGAGCCCAGAGAGATTAGACTGGAGGGGGACCAAAAGTGATCTTTGAAATCGTCTCAATTTTGCCTAATATATTGTTCAGCTCTCACACATAATCTTTAATTATTTGTTTCATGCAGGAGGGTGTCACATTATTTGCCAAAGTATCCCTTAGAAAAGAAAATGTTTAAAAAGTTAATTTGGCCACTTACTGTAAGTAAAAAATCTGATAGAAAGTGTAAGTATCCTCATTAATATTGTCCAAAATATTGCATACTAATGAAAAAGAAAGTTCTGTTTTGTTTTGTTTTGTTTTTTGAGATGGAGTTTTGCTCTTGTTGCCCAGGCTGGAGTGTAGTGGCCAATATCAGCTCACTGCAACCTCCGCCTCCCGGGTTCAAACAATTCTCCTGCCTCAGCCTCCCAAGTAGCTGGAACCACACCCAGCTAATTTTTTTGTATTTAGTAGAGACAGGATTTCACTGTGTTGGTCAGGCTGGTCTGGAGCTCCTGATATCAGGTGATCCACCTGCCTCGGCCTCCCAAAGTGCTGGGATTACAGGCATGAGCCACCAGGCCTGGCCAATAAAGTATTTTTAACTCTTGATAGTGGCCCAAATGTGCATTGGCATATTAATACAATCAGCTGGATGCAATGTAAGTATTGCTGGTATATATAGGATAATGCAAAAGTGTGAGTCTTATCACAACAAAATAAATCAAATGTGCTACCCAAGTGTCAAGTTAACTAGGGTAATATGTTTCACTTTTTACCAAAATGTAAAATCCAATACAAGGGGTAAAATTAATTTTAGAGTTCTGCCCTTTAGCTATATAATGGCTTTGTTTTTATGATGTCTTTATTTCTGAGATACTAAATATTCTCATTACTAATTCTCTAAATGTTGTAGGCCTGCTGCTGCTGATGATGATGTTATTAATGTTTCTTAACAGCCCCTCTGTAAATACGGTGCAGTTTCAACCCAAACACACATGCACGTCTCCAGAGAAGAAGACTGACACAGGACTGCTGACACATGAATGGGATGCTTTGTCTAACTAACACAAAAATGCAAATTAATTGCAGAGAAAGAAAACTAAGGAATTCAAAGGCTTTCTTGATTGCCTTCTTTAAAATGCCAGGAACTTAAGCTGGCCTTTCTTATCTTCCACTACATGCATGTGACACTTTAGGAGGTCTTTCTTATTGTACTATAATTCAGGGATTGTTCCAGCTCTGTGCTCCATGCCTTTTTCCAAAGGGCAGCCTGAGATGTATAATTCGGGCAATGAACAGCTGCATAATTTAAGGGTCGAGCTAGTAGGGCAGTGTTCCTTATTTTGTGTTGCTTTAGCAGTTGCCAAGATGTTCCAGGCCTATTTAGGAATACAATTTTTTGACTGCTTTATTTCTCTCAGATGATATATGCTGGGACTTGGTTGTGTTCCAGAAAGTGAATTTTATCAGCAGAAGTACCAGAGCAAGCTTTTCTCTCATTTTACTCCAAAGGGCAACAGCACTGAGCTATAATGAGGTAATTTTTTTTCCAGCCATGCACACTCTGTTTTATCAGGCAGGATTGTTTAAACCAAGTCCTGTCCCTTTCCAAAGCATGATAGACTCAATCACTGAGCTATCAAAGGCATTTCCACAGTACGTCCCTCTCACACAAGGCCAATCTCCTGAACATTCAAAAGGGCCAGGCAATGAGGCCCTTCAAGATGAAGGCTGCATGCTGATTAATCAGTTGCCTTTTTATTCCATCTTGGCAAGTATTCCTTGTTTGTAAATAAAAGGTTTCCCCCGAATTTCCTGTAAACTAAGGAGCATAAGGCTGATTTGGACCTTGTTCACAGAGCAAGAAAACTGCCTGCTGTCCAACCCAGAGATGCCCCATGTCTACCATTGGAAGTACTCCTTCAGGTGTCTTGAAGCGTACCCTGCGTATGAGCTAATCTAAAAACAATTGTCGTGTCATTGCGATAAAGCAGAACAGACTGACTTTAAAAAATATTTTCCATCTCTTTTACAATAACACTCCCTGTTTGAGGAAAAGACCCCAGTGAGCAGTTTGCAAAGGCATTGAAGTGTACACCACGCAATAAGCGTATAGGGGAAAAGCCTTCAATAAAACAGGATATCTTTTTTCAGGAAATAAATTAGTGTACTCTTTTCCTCGTCAGATGGTAAATAGCTAATAGAAAAGAGATGTGACAGACCACAAAGACTAGGAATTGTCTGCAAGCTGGCAGATTCAGTGATTTGTTCATGACCCAAATTATATTCAGGCAGTTTGGCACATCTCTGTTTGTCACACTTACACTACCAAGCCAAATGTGTTTAATTAATATGGAGTATTTTCCTTTCCTTGAAGTAGGAACAGAACAGCAAGCATTTCTTGATTGCTCTCAAACACACCAAACAGCAAGAATTGTAAGCAAGGCTCTTGTCATCACTCATCTTTGGTTATCTTCCATGATGAGCACACGACCACAGAAACGTTGCTTCTTCACTAGGAATTTGAGTGCATACAGACACATCTCTACTGCATATGCTGTGTGTGTGTGTAGAGGCGGAGAGCTTAGAAAATGTGGTTGCTGAAATAACTAACCTTTTAGGATACAACTTTGGCATTTTTCCCTCAGTTTTGAAAGCAAGGTGCAGAGGCTTACTTTGTGAGAGTGAAATCTTCTGAATCAATACCAGAGCTTGCCACTGCTGTATAAACCCATCCATCACAATGCTTCAATTCCTGCAATACCCCCATTCTATGGCCTATGGCTGGTAGAGAAGCCTGGGTATCTAGGATACTTCTGGAAATGCAGAACTGGGGAGGATTATTTTAAAAATCTCTTCTGTGATGAAACAGAGGGCATGAGCTATATCATCCCGAGAGCACTGGCTCTTTCTCTAACTGCCTGTGGGTCAGGTAGCCTGTGTTGGTGTGGCTTCTCACATCCTTCAAATGAGGAATTAGCTCGGATGAATGCCAGTGGGCCCTCACAGCTCTGTGAATTACAAGCACTCTAAGAAATATTTTTGTTAATTCTAAATAAAGGCGTAAGAGTGAGCAACACTCGTTTAAAAAGCCAACAATAGTGGAAACACAAATGCTAATTTTTCCCCCAACAAAGTGACTTCATTGTATTCAATTTAAGATTATGGAGATACATTAACTCTTTCAGGCTCTGAAGGGCTTTTTGTTTAAAGAACACATTTTTATAACGAAACAAGTACTATGTATTACAATTATAAGTTACAGCTAGCTATATAAATTTTATACACTGATATAAAATGTACCTGGCATGGAAAATTTAAGAATGTCTCCAAAGAAAAATATATTAAAACTCTGGTTCAATTGCATACCAAGTACATTTTAATGTATTCATGTTTCTGAACATATGTAATACACAAATAGAATGCACTAGTAAGTTGCATTTGCATCTTGAATTTTAATAGATTTAGTGAGTCATTTTGTTTAGATGGAAAAAAATATCTTTAACAGTTATAATTCCCTTATCATTCAGTGTACTTAAAATGTATAAATATTTCAAGCCTTAGGCTATGGTGGAGACTGCAAATTAGGAACCAAAACAAATGTCAGATTAGGAAGAAATGATTCTATCACTCAGGAAAAAAAAAATAAACAAACAAAAAACACTATTTTTTCTGCACCACTTCCCAAAAAACATAACTTCAGAAATTACCTACAGACAAAATTCATCATGTCTTCTTTCTTGTGCCTACTGAATGTATTTGTCATCCTAATTGAGATCTGTAGTACCTTAGCCACTTCCTAGTCCCTGGTTCATTAACCTCTCTTCAGCCTTACCTGCCCTCCTGCCCAGCCTTGACCCCATGGTCAGTCATTTTAGATGTTCCTGCAAGGACCTGTAAGCCTAGCTCTGCCGACCTTCAGCTGTGCCCACTTGGCTAATTCTCCAGGTGGAAAAAGCCTCTCCCCATCTGCTTCCTTTACATCTCTCCTGGGCTGCGAGCTATGCTGAAACAAGTCAGACACTGGAGTTGACATGCTCTTCTACAAATCTGTGCTGTTTGACCTTACCTCCACTCCAGCTACTGTTCAACAATTCCTTTAATCATCACTTACGGAGTCACAGGACAATTCAAATGGCAGCCTTTCTTCAGGCCTCAGTTCAGTCCTAATCACCTCATTCTTGGAGAATGGTATCATCTGATATTTAACTCAGACTACTGAGGTTCTAATTTTCTTTATCTCTTCTTTACATTCATTCCTTCTTTCTTATTAGTCTCTGAGAAAAAGAAATGATCTTTTTCCTTTTTACCATCTCCTGCTTTCCCCCTAATCTTTTCCCTGTTTTCTTTTACTCTCTTTTCTGTCACATTTCTGGTGTCTTCTAGGCTTACCAGCACACCTGCATCTGGATCAGTAAATTGTCACTCTTCACCCCCAATCCCTGCCACCATGCAGACACACACTTCTATTCAACGTTCCCTGTCTTCAGACTACTTCTACCACAGAAATGTTCGATAACTGCCCCATGCCATAAACAACAACAAAAAAATTCAACAACAAAAAGTAACATTTTCTTTTTTGTTGTTTTGTTTTTTGAGACAGAGTCTCACCCTGTCACCCAGGCTGGAGTGAAGTGGCGCGATCTTAGCTCACTGCAACTTCCGCCTCCTGGGTTCAAGCGATTCTCCTGCCTCAGCCTCCTTAGTAGCTGGGATTACAGGCATCCACCCCCACTCCTGGCTAATTTTTACTAGAGACGGGGTTTCGACATGTTGGTCAGGCTGGTCTCAAAAAGTAACTTTCTCTTCTAACCTATTGCCATATTTCTCAAGTGCTTATATGGTGCTATTCACTTTTTTTTTTTTTCCGCCAAGTTTCTCCAATGGTTAATAGCTTAATACCAAATAGATACTACTTGCTCATCACCCTTAAAATCTTTGCAATCAGTACCTACTCCTTGACTGAAATTAGTTTTTCAAGGTCAAATTTGACTTTTATATTCAACAAATTATATTTTATTTTCTGAAAACCACATTGTTCTTCCTCTCTATAATACTCATACTCCTTATCACACTTGTAACCTTTCCCTTCCCTTGTGTTGTGGGAATTTTAGCCTAAGGTTTAAGCTGTGTACACACGTAATTCAGATATAAATGAGATGCCAAAAATAGTCACCAGACATATCTGTACATTAGAAGTATCTAGAAAATAGATTCCTGGACTCAAACCAAACATCCTCTATCAGAAACTGCAGTTGTGCAATTCTGAATTAGTGAGAGTTTGACAAACAAGGGTCTAGAGGCCTGCTGGCATAAAGAAAACACCTCATCACCTCATTGTGTGGCAACCAGTAGGCAGTGTTTCCTGGAGGAGGGAAGATGGCACATACTAGACTCTCCCTAAATATTTGTTGAATAAATGAATGCATGAGGGCATGCCTTGGTTGTTGAAGGAAAGGGGTGATTTAAAGCATATGCCTGTGCTCTACACTTTGTTTATCTTCCGTCTCAGTTTCCATTATCTCCTCGATGACAAGTTACTGCTGTAGGATATTTGAGACCCAAGGCAGAAATGATTATGACAAATACATAGAAGGCAAGAGAGGGCTTCCTCCCACTTTATGTCAGAGTGTGGCATTGTGCTTTGGAGAAGACAGAAAATATGTCACAGCTTTGGCACACCCAGAGCTTTTTTCACAGCAGCAGAGCCTGCAGCCCTGGCAGGGCTTCTAGGATCTGGTGTTCCAGGGCTACCAAGTGCCAATATCTTCAAAAGCAACTGATGAGAGTACCAGCGGCTTTTGGGGCAATAGGAGACAGCACTGAAGAAAGTAGTCCTCAGAGCAGCGGTGCTACCTTTACCTGGCTTAGTGGGTAGTGAGAGATTTGCCAACTTGATGAACAGAAAAGGTAGCAGAAGGAAAATGTCCGATATCAGTTACGAGCTAAGACAATGAAGTTCATGAAAACTGCAGGTCTTAACAAGGTTGGAAAAGTTAGTGCTAGGGAACCACTGTTCCTTATTGGTATGCAAGCACATCTTAAATATAGTTTTGTATAGCCAAAATAAATTTTTGACTTTATAAATATTATAACATTTCTAATTTTATCATATTGCTCACACTGTCATACTTCTCCCCACCTTAAAAATTCATCTTTATCCTGCCCTGTGGTTTGGCATTTCCAAGATCCCTCCATCGGTCACGTCACACTCCACATGCTCATTGATAGTATCTAATCCCACAGCTTGGACACAATTTGTATTCATAGGACAGTCGATCTTCAGCTTCCAGTCCTGACCTGGCCATGACCTCTACACTCAAATTTCAAGTCAAAAATATGTAACTTAAGATCTCACCCAAATCATAAATTCAACTTGACATAAAGCAAATTCATTACCTTCTGCCCCAAACTTCTTCTTTCGGACTCCCCAGTGCTTAGTAAAAATAACATTATTTTTCCAATCATATAGACTGAACATCTTCAAGTAATTCCATCTCTCCATAATACAGCCCTTAATGACTTCTTCCTTACTGAGATATTGTACTTTCTTCATTTGACTTGGAGCAAACACTCTCTTGGAGTTATGTGACATCACTGTCCACTCCTTCTCAAATGTCTTAGTTACAACTACTAGGTCCTGGAGCCTTACAGGCTCACTCCTTAGTCTTCAGCCCTCTTATCTTCTCTAATTATATTTGTTGCAGAGCTAGTCTCACCTAGTCTCAGATTTTCCTTCTCTGGCTCTCAGTCAATGAAAAAGCAATTCTCCTGGTGTTTCAAGACAAAAAACATGTAATTATGTGACTATCCTTTATTCTGTCTCACATTCAGTGCACAATCATATTCTGTGGATCTTCACAAAAATCCAAAATCTGACACTTCTCATCATTTCCACTCCTAGCACCCTTGTCCAAGTAGCTATCATTTCCTGTCTGGATTATTGCAATAACCACCTAAACGGCATTCCTGCTGCTTATTTTCTACATCTATGTCTCAAACAGAATCAGAATCTCTCAAAATTCTTCTATAGATTCCATCTCACTGTAATCTCAGGATCATTGAGAATGCCTTTGTTACTTGATATATTTTGAAATCTTTCATAGGCCAAAATGTAATTTGCCTTCTTACTAAATATCATTGCTAGTCTTTTCTCATGTCTAACAAGGTCCTAAGAATATAGCACCAACTGAACATAACCAAGAAGATGGACAGCATAGCCCAAAGGATATAATTATTATATTAATAATGATTTTAAAATAACTCAATCACAAGTAATCATTTCTCATGAACTTGCTCCATGCCAGACACCCTACTAAATACTTTACTTTTTTTTTTCATTTAATTCTTGCTACAACCCCATAATTTATGTATCAAAATTATCCTTGGCAGATGAGCCCAGCCTGGCTAGGTGTATCTTGAGTAAGTTCATTTAAAGGGTACTGGAAGATAATAGGATCATGATAGGAATAATAATGGAAAGGTAATTTTGACTCATTTTACATCTTTCATGCCAGAAGTCTCCTACTGATGACAATACCAAAAGCTCCAGTCATGGGGTTACTTCTGTCCTTTCTAAGAAATTAGTTGTTTGTTGTATATTTCAAGTAAGTAATGGGTGTAGGGAAAAAGAGATGTTTGATTTATAATTATCTTTAAAAAACATATAATATTTTATTTAACCAGATCAGTATTTATGAAATAATGAAAAATGGGAATAGCCTTTTAAGTCTTCAAATATTTTTGACTATTTAGTACCAAGTGCTAAGTTTAGTTCATATTACCTTATTCAATTTTCAAAATAATCACTTAGTGTATTATCCAGAGTTACACATTAAGAAACTACATTTTTAAAAAGACTAACTGACATGCCCAAAATCGTCAAGCAAAAAAGTCAATGAATCGGTATTCTAAGCTATATCTTCTCAATTTTGGTCCACTGCAAATTATCCCTATAAAAATATATATTTAAAAAAAAAAAATACTTTACCTTACACATTCCTTTTTTTTGTTTTGAGACAGAGTGTCACTCTTGTTGCCCAGGCTAGAGTCCAATGGCGTGATCTCAGCTCACCGCAACCTCCGCCATCCAGGTTCAAGCGACTCTCCTGCCTCAGCCTCCAAAGTAACTGGGATTACAGGCACCCACCACCACGCCCAGCTGATTTTTGTATTCTTAGTAGAGGTAGGGTTTCACCATGTTGGCCAGGCTGGTCTTGAACTCCTGACCTCAGGTGATCCACCCACCTCAGCCTCCCAAATTGTTGGGATTACAGGCATGAGCCACCGTTCCCAGCCTACACATTCATTTCTTATGCTGCATCTTTTTCCTCAAAACTATAACCAGTGTTATACAATGAAACAAACTCAAAAAAGCTTATTAACTTTAACCACAAATTAATAAACATTCCAACCAAAGATACCTCTTTTGTTCCCTTCATCTAATTCAGAGGGTTTTTTGACATTATCTGTGCCTTTGACTGTTCTTTCTGTTTTATACACTCTCTATATACGTGTGTTTGCCTGCTTCGACTGTCATAACAAAATGCTACCAACTGAGTGGCTTAAACAACGGAAATATTGCATAGTTCTGGAGGCTGGGAAATTTAAGGTCAAGACCAGCTGGCTGAATAGGTTCCTTTCTGAAGCCTCCTCTCATGGCTTGTAGGTGGCCGCCATCTCATTATGTACTCACAGGACCTCTTGGAGTTCCAGTGGAGAGGGATAATGAGTGAGCTCTCCTGGTGTTGCTTCTTATAAGGACACTAATCTTATCAGATCACTTGCCCCACCCTTTTATATTCATTTAACCTTAATTGCTTCCTTAGAGGCCCCATCTCCAAATACCACCACACTGAGGTTTAGTGCTTCAACATATGAATTTTGAGTGGACACAAACATTTAGTACATAATAATAACCTATCTTGTCACTCGTTCTGTATAATATGGTTTATAAACAATAGCTAAAAGTATTTCCAGGAAGTTGCAGTTCCAAAATAAAACGGCTAGTTGACACTGATTGTCACGAACATCTGGCAACTTACAGAAGCACCACAGCACTGTAGAACACTTAAACGAATTCCTCCACTCTGATCTAGCCATTAAATGATAACCATGACCTAATGCAGCCATGATCAATACAAATGTACATAGAGGCTGTAAAACAGCCTCTCTAACCAGGGAGGGTAATCCTCCATTTTTACAGATTTAAAGAGCGAATCAATTAAATGCTGGATAAGGTCAAATACTATTGATTCAAGATTCAATGAAATTCCATCCTTTACCTTCCCCTCTTTTGATTTTTTCTTGTGATCTAAGTATAGTTTCCTTAAAATTCATTTTTCCAGTAGCTGCACTTACATACTGGTAGAAAGCAAGTGGTCCTCAAAAACATAATGATTCACTGACACTGAAATCAATAGTGTTATAAAACCTTGAAGGGATGAAGAGGCTGAAAAATACAAAATATTAACGCTTAAACTTCAAGAGCATACTTAAAAAGTAGAATTTAAGACATATCCATTGCTAGCAGGAGGTAGATAGTTCATACATCAACTTAGATGAAAAACTTCCCATAGTGTATCTGTGGATGTTAAAAATAAAACAGGATAAGGTTATTGTTAATGTTGTGTTTAAGCATCACTTTTCGTTCAATTCAGATTTTTGACTCAATTTTAGATTATTTCTTGAAAGTGCTCTTGGTGGTCATGAGGCAAATTTTTAGATACACTTACTATATATTATGTATGCCTTTCGGTTTTTACTGGTGTTTCTCTTTACCTGTATAGCTGATTACCTTTTAAAATTTTTATCTCATAAACTACACTAAATTCCACTTTTCTATGCTTATTTTATACAATGTTTTTTTTCATGGTTGTAAAATATACTACAATATTTCTGTATGTGAAACAATGCATTCCTGTTTGACTTTGAGTCTCAGATACTTATGTACACTCTTCTGGAGATAGAACTATTTGCTGCTATATTTTTATCTAACTGTCTCCAGCAACCAGTAAAGAGAGAATTGTAAATACTGCATGCTTGGAAAAATTCCACCTGGCACAAATCAGTCACTAGGTGGCTAAATATTGTGAATGAAAACAACTGGTAAGAAGGAAAATCCTCTTATTAGAATCTAACAGCACATAAGAACTCCACATTAATGTGAAAATAAAAATTTGCTTTTAGGAGCTTTGATATTATTTTAAGGGCAGCAAAACTCTTCCTTTTTTCTACTCCCCTCTTATCACTGAATTCATAACCACATGCCTTATAAGCTTAGTCAAAGAGGGTTGTTTTTCTTTTTTCTCTGTCTCTTTTTTTTCAACTTTACCCAAAGAGGAGTTGGAAGCAATAAGATTAAATACAGACTCCTTCTGATTTTCCAGGAAATTTACTCTGCAACTGGAAGTTTCTTTGATACATTTAAAGAGAGATATTCCTTCAATCATTTTCAAAAGGCAGCAATAAAAGATAAAGGTATTTCACACTATATCCATCCATTAAAGAAATCCCAGCATGGTCATCTCTTGTTTTTCAGATGAAGGTGATTTATTTTTTTGTCTGCTTATTTTGCTGTTGTTGTTCTTAAATGAGAAAAATTATTGGCCCAAATGATCTTGATTTTAAAAATCTAATTTGGCCTCTTAGTTGCAAAGCTTTTTCTTGGGATGAAAAAATTGACATTCTCTGTTTCTTTCTAACATAGTCAAAATAAATAATAGTAGAAAGTGGTACTTTCAAATAGGGGTAGAAGGGAAAAAAAATGGAATAGAGTGCAACTGCTGAAAAATGGATTTTAAGAAATTTAGACTTATAAAATAAGAAAAAAATAGAAAAGCTTTCAGTTTGAACAGGTTGATTTAGCTATGTAATAAATATGCCCCTCCCTCTTTTCACCACCATTAGAGTCCATTGCTTGACTCTCTATATTTTTATGGCATTTAGGAGTGTACCTAGAATTGTCATATAAACTTGCCTCATTCAACTTTTGCCTGGACAGACAAGGTAGACATTATTATCACCACTTTAACCAATTAGAGATTAACTTACTATATTCCAGGAGTTGTATTGTTCAAACCTTCATGTGCATACAAATTGCTAAAACCCATATTCAAGTCAGTTAAGTCTGGGTGGGACGAGGCCTGAGAGTCTGCATTTCTAACAAGCTCCCAGGTGCTGTTAATGCAACCTGTCCATGGATCACACTGGAGTGACAGGGCTAGAGTACAAGCTGAAGGTTAAGTTTTCCCAATTCAGCCTAACGGCATACTTACAGAGGTGCCATGTAGTTTCTCACCTTGGTAATGGCCTTAAGCCAAGTAGAAACTTTTTTTTTTTAATCCCCAGGCTTGATGAGAAAGCAAGTACAGTTGGTCATGTTTATTCACAGATTCTGTATTTGTAAATTTTTCACAAAACTCAATATCACCCTTTTGCAGTGAGTCACAGACATGCGCATGCTGGGTGCAACAGAATATTTGAGTAACCTAATATCCAGGTTTCCAGCTGACCTCCAACATGGAAATCTCCTGCCTTTTTATTTCAGGATTTACACTGAAAAAAGTGTCCTTTTCATTGTCTGTTTAGTGTCATGTCTTCTGTTTTTGTTTTTTGTTTGTATTTCTGTGCTCTTTGATGGTGATTTTGTTGTTTAAAATGGCCTCAAGCATAGGGCTGACATGCTGTCTAGTGTTCTTAAGCACTAGAAGGCTCTGATGTGCCTTAATGGAAAGAGCGCATGTGTTAGGTCAATTTTGTTCAGGCATGAGCTGGCGGGCTGTTGGCCATTAAGTTTAATTTAATGAATTAACAATAAATATTAAATAAGGTGTCTTTAAACAGAAACACACATAAAACAAGGTTATGTATTGATTGTTTGATGAAAATAATGTGACCACAGGCTCACAGGGGCCTAACTTTGTATTGCCCCAAGGAGAAATGATTCAGTATTGGCTAATTCAGTGTTCATGGAGACTTAATAAAACATAACTACTGAAAAGAACAAGACATGACAATACCTTCTGGACCATTTCTCAGGAGAAAACTTCAGTGGAAACACAGACTTCACAATGATGTTCTCTCTGACTAATATTTCCCTTTAGGTGTCTACCCCAAATGACTCTCAAGCTAGATATTTTTAAACTACTTCTAAGTTCTAAAAAAAATTATTAAATAAGATAACTAAAATAAATGAAATTGTGTGGAAATCAACATATACTATAGGCAAAGTGAAATTTTATTAGAATAACGGTGTACTATGCATTAAAAATTAAAACATTTACTAATAAAAATCAACTCAGAACAAAAGTTAAAAGTCTTGGAGGGCTCCAATGAATTAACGGTTTGAAAATACAATATGTTTGAATGGGTTCTTTTGAAATTACAGCTTTAAAATCTTATAAAATGGAATGACAATTAAGCTTTTACAGAATCTCTGCAGCACCTTCATGGAAGTCTTGTATTTTAAAGGTTAGTTTCAAACCCACTCTCTAAATAAATCTGCCTTTTTAGGTATTTGACAAAATCATTAGCTTCTATAAATATACTTTCTTTTCCAACATTTATCTTTGATGAACAAAAATCTGATTTCTTCAAATCTCTTCTATATACCCTCTCTGCAGATTCATAATTCTTGTTCTACAATTCTAATAGCTTTAATTTGTCTTTCTCACTCGTATTTTCTTTTTTCTTTGTCAGTGGTTTTCACTCCAACAAAAAGGAAGGGTTTTTAAACATCTGCCATTATATCAACAACATTAATGTGGCTTTCACACAAAAGGCAAGTGAAACAAAGTGCAAAAACAAAGATGATACATTGGGACCATCACAACAATTGTATCAGATTCAATTAAACAAATGACTACTTCTTAAAAGGAAGAGGACATCTTGTTGTGATAGTAAGCTGAATTACTTAAATACTGAATAAATATATGCTACATCCTTACAAGGTAAGATAAAGCTTTTTACATGAATTAATATCTTATCTAATTATTACAACATTCTTATGATGACAGTACTATTATTATGTACCATTTACACCCCTGAAGACAGAAACACAGCTATTGGGTAATTGGCTTAAGGTTACAGGGTTAGTACATTGTAGACTTGAAAAAGCAAGCCTGGCAATGCACTTTAAAGCCCACCTTTCCATTTCTCCCTACCAGTGTGTCTGGGAAAAAATATTAGAAAGATTAGTAAGTTATATTCCCTGCCACGACAAAATGAAACTTGTAGCTTCTGGAAGAGAGAAGAGGAGCATAATATGATTATATAGCAAAACATAATCAGGATCTCAAAGGAATTAAGAGAGAGAAATAAACTCACAAGTCCTACCCTAACCATCATAAAGAAAGATGCACTAAGGTGGGCCTTGGTGATCAGGTAAGATTCCAACGGGTAAAGAGAAGTGTGGGTAGCATTTGCATTAGGAGGCATGGAGAAAACTGCAACATGCAAACAGACAGTAAAAGGTTTAAATCAGTACATGGTGGCCGGGCGCGGTGGCTCAAGCCTGTAATCCCAGCACTTTGGGAGGCCGAGACAGGTGGATCACGAGGTCAGGAGATCGAGACCATCCTGGCTAACACGGTGAAACCCCGTCTCTACTAAAAAATACAAAAAAATAGCCGGGCAAGATGGCGGGCGCCTGTAGTCCCAGCTACTTGGGAGGCTGAGACAGGAGAATGGCGTGGACCCGGGAGGTGGAGCTTGCAGTGAGCTGAGATCCGGCCACTGCACTCCAGCTGGGGCGACAGAGCGAGACTCCGTCTCAAAAAAAATAAAAAATAAAAAATAAAAAAATAAATAAATAAATAAATCAGTACATGGGCGAAATCAGATTTTCAGGATCAGTGAATTTCTTCAGGGTAAAATTAGGGAGAAAATCTTGAAAGGCAAGTTGTTAGGGAAATTGTATTTTCCCCATAAAAGTAGGGAGTGTATTGTCTACACTAACAGAGATTAGCCACAATGAATGAGACAATTTATCAACTAATTTTTTCATCATTCAAACTAGCAGGATGTCAAATCCTTCATAGCCACTCTCAGACTCTTCCTGTGAAAAAGCAGATTATAAACATAGGAACGTATATAACTCGATGTGTTAAAATTCTTAGTTGCTTAATTGGATACAAGGATTCAACCTCACATATTTTATTTCTCTCAGATGTCTGTTCTTACACTGCAAGACCATGAAGAATAACAATTATGATCAATGTTTCTTGGATTGCCAAGGATATGCCTTGATTAAAACCTACGTGTATGCTCTCACAATAAGTTCTCTGCAACTGAGAACACTACTTAGATAGCTATAAACTGGCCGGGCGCGGTGGCTCAAGCCTGTAATCCCAGCACTTTGGGAGGCCGAGACGGGCGGATCACGAGGTCAGGAGCTCGAGACCAACCTGGCTAAAACGGTGAAACCCCGTCTCTACTAAAAAATACAAAAAACTAGCCGGGCGAGGTGGCGGGCGCCTTTAGTCCCGGCTACTCGGGAGGCTGAGGCAGGAGAATGGCGTAAAAACCCGGGAGGCAGAGCTTGCAGTGAGCTGAGATCCGGCCACTGCACTCCAGCCTGGGCGACACAGCGAGACTCTGTCTCAAAAAAAAGAAAAGAAAAAAAAAAAAAAAAAAAAAAGATAGCTATAAACAACTTCAGCATGGAACACAGAGTTTTATTTGGGTAACAGAGCAAACACTCTTCAAATATAAACTATCTAATATACCTTTTAGAGTATTTTCTCAATATCCTTCATTAAGTTTTTTAATGCAGAAAGCACGCAAGATTTTTAATTCTATTATCATAGTAAATGGAATAAACATATTGCTTCTGTTACTAGCATAAAAATGTTAATCAGTAATATACTCTGAGCAATGCAACATGAATTGTAATTCTAATTAAAACTTGAACAATGCAAGCAATACAATTAAATTGTCTGCCAAAATTCAGTGTTGGTTTATAATTCTAGAATAATACTTTTCATAACTTTATCTTTTTTTTAAAACAATATGCACTAAATTATTAATTTTAACTTAAAGCTACTACTTAAGGGAAAGTCTCAGTTTTATAAAATATTAAATGCATAATCATTTTTTAAATTTATTTATTATTATTATTATACTTTGAGTTCTAGGGTACATGTGCATAACGTGCAGGTTTGTTACATATTTATATTTGTGCCCTGTTGGTGTGCTGCACCCATCAACTCGTCATTTACATCAGGTATAACTCCCAATGCAATCCCTCCCCGCTCGCCCCTCCCCATAATAGGCCCTGGTGTGTGATGTTCCCCTTCTCGAGTCCAAGTGATCTCATTGTTCACTTCCCACCTATGAGTGAGAACATGCGGTGTTTGGTTTTCTGTTCTTGTGATAGTTTGCTAAGAATGATGGTTTCCAGCTGCATCCATGTCCCTACAAAGGACACAAACTCATCCTTTTTTATGGCTGCATAGTATTCCATGGTGTATATGTGCCACATTTTCTTAATCCAGTCTGTCTGTCACTGATGGACATTTGGGTTGATTCCAAGTCTTTGCTATTGTGAATAGTGTCACAATAAACATACATGGGCAAAGGGTATGAACAGACATTTCTCAAAAGAAGACATTCATACAGCCAACAGACACATGAAAAAATGCTCATCATCACTGGCCATCAGAGAAATGCAAATCAAAACCGCAATGAGATACCATCTCACACCAGTTAGAATGGCAATCATTAAAAAGTCAGGAAACAATAGGCGCTGGAGAGAACGTGGAGAAATAGGAACACTTTTACACTGTTGGTGGGATTGTAAACTAGTTCAACCATTATGGAAAACAGTATGGCGATTCCTCAAGGATCTAGAACTAGATGTACCATATGACCCAGCCAAAGGATTATAAATCATGCTGCTCTAAAGACACATGCACACGTATGTTTATTGCATAATCATTTTTGTTTCAGTATAGTACCTTTGGTAAGATTATAATTATTTACTGCACATTTATTACTCTTTCTTCAAAAGTGAACTACTTAATTTCTTAGAAGTAATTTAGCAGATTTCATTCAGCTACTGTTACATAGAAATAAGAGGAAAAAATATCGCTATATGAGGTATACATAGGAACTTTTTAGAGCTTGCATGGTGAAAACAGGTACTTTATAAATTATTAAAAATAATTTTAAAAAAGTTAAGTTCACTTCTCCATACTGGATAATTACAAATTTTCACTTTTAAACAGTAATAAATACCTACGGAAAACTTTTTTTTCAAGGTATACATTATGTTATAAATGCTTGTTAGGTTTGAACCTACTTTTATAAACTATTGCAAAACAGTTGGCAACTGGATTTCAATATTAGTATAAAAATCAATGATGTAAGAGGAACAAATCTGTCTCCTTCATATAAAATAAGTGTATTGTTTATTTCCATCTCCAACCTAACCATTAGACCATTAGTTTCAGCGTGCATGTGTGCTTGCCTGTGCTGTTTTTCATATGAGGATAAATGACCTCTCCCAAGGTGATTTATAGATAGAAATCCCTAAAATGTTCACAAGATTCCACATTCATTTCCAGTTTCATTTTAAATGCTACCAACGTTGATTTTTTCACAAAGCTTCCCTCCCACTGCTGACTAGTAAACAATATTTTTTTCCTCTAGAGTCATCCAAAAACAGTCACAAATTTCAGGCAGAAGTCACTCATTAATGGTGGTTTCACACTACATTGACTTATTGGGTTTCTTTTTGGCTACTTTCAAATATAATTAAGCCTAAGGAATATCATAGGAGTAAAGTGAAACATAGAAAAACCCAGTGGACATTGAGTGATATAATTTTATATTTCATTCACATAATTGACTACAATTTCGTTACCTAAAGTTTTAATTCAATATCTAAAAACACAAGAAAATCATTACATTCCTTATTGTATTATTTTTTTCATCTGAAAGGCATTTGAGACATACTAAAGGCATCTTAGTTTGAAAGAATGTCAGCATTCCACAGGGGCTGTTGATATCCTTCATTAGCTATAACATAGTTAAAATGTAGCACCCACAATAAATCAAAGTATTGGGAAATTGTATTAAAACTTATGACAGTTACAGAGTTTGGTGGGTGCTGGTTGTTTTTTCCTCCCCAGGATTCTAGGGTCATCACTCATAATAGTGGAAAGTATAGCATAAAGGGGAAAAAAATTTAGAATGTTCCTAAAAATAAAATAGAAAGCCCTCAGGAGCCCTTTCAGAACAACAATAAAAAGTATTGCTAGCTGTAAAATTTGTAAGCAGGTTCCATCCTGTCAGCACAGAAACAATGAAGATGAATTATATTCTAGGAGAAACACTGAGACTGTCTAGTAACACAGTGCAAATCTACTACAGTGAGGACAAAGCAAAACTATTTCTTCTCTTTCTTGAGTTGAAGGTGTCAGAACAGGAAGGCCTGAATTAAGTGGAAACAAAGGACTTTCTTTAGAAATTATTTCTAACCTTAACCATTCAGTTTATTCATTTCGGCATTGTTTGGGCTATTCAGTTTTCAGAAATCTCTATTATCTCTGCACTCATAAAGTATATAATTACATTGTTAAAAGTATAAGTATGTATATTTTAATACATAAAAAAGATGCATGTGAGTTAGGGTGATGGTAGCTATTTATACATCTTTAAATATATTTAGGTTTGATGAAAAAACAAGTTTAAAGTTTGTTTGGTTAGTTCTGTGCAAAGGTGTTTTTGTCTTAAGTAAAAGACATTTGGTCTATGTGGGAGATGTTGGCAGTAGGTATGAAATGTTGGGGAGGATAACACAGAGTCCTGCAAAGCAAATCTACTGCACAGTCTTTTTTGCACGAAAACTAAGAGTTCTTTTTTGCATATGTCCTTGTTTGATGCCTCGGATATTAGTGTGATCTCTGAAAAGACATGCTGCTAAAATAAGAAATAGATAGATAGGAGTAGTTTTGTAAAAAGTTGACGTCCATCTTGATGGCAGGTTGTAAGTTTAATAACAAACTTTCCACATCCAAAACCAAGGTCAGTATATGCAAAACGAAACTCACACCAGCAGCAAAAACGGGGGAAGTGTTTATTAATCCTTAACTGTGATTCTCAGAGGACGTTTCTGTGTGCAATATGCCTATTCTCTACTAAAACAACTTGACTTTTAATTTAAATTTAAAACTCAAAGGTTTCCTTTCTTATGTGCTTATGAATGTTAATTAAAGGAGACATGAAATAGTTTGAACAACTATGTACAGTCTTTATTTAACAATATTTGAAAGTTGCTTTCCTTTTATGTTGGTATTTAAATTGTCTACCTATAAGTAATGAATGTGGCTTGAGTCTATTGTATATTAAAAAATTGAAAGTAATATTAGGTTCTCTGAAAATCACTGGAAATTGACACAATTCATGTTTCTGGGTCTCAGTGATTGATTGCATTAAAGCAGTGGTGGATTTCAAGGTGAATGGAAATAAATGTTAAGCGAAGCCTTTTTTGTTTAACCTCTTCAATACCTTTCTAACAATTCTTTTAATTTGGAGGAGCAACTCACAGGAACTGAATCTAAGCAATTACCCAGCACTAGGTAATGTATTTGTCTGAGTACCTAATAATCTCTTAAACCTTTGCTTCTCCCAGCTGAGCTAATTTTTTATGGAAAACCATTGAGAACAGTGGGTCACTGAGAGCAAATGAAGTGGGGCGACCACTGTGTTTCCTCAAGTGCTCTTATATAGCCCAGTGTTAGATAGCTGATGATGTAATCTGCATAATAACATGGCCCTAGTGTGTTTCTATTAAGTCAATGGGGCATTGACTATGGACAAAAGCACCACTGGCGTCTATTAAACGGACAGGTTCTACAGACCTACAATGACTTTACTCATCCGACAGGAAGAGTTGTGCACTAATCTCATAATTATACCCCTTTACTCCTCCACTCAGTTTAAATTTTGTCTATTGGCAGTAAAATAAGTATCTATCTAACTGTAATTCTAATTAAATGAGTTAAAATGCACTGCTCTAATTATTTGTATATGTATGTGATATGAATTAAATGTGGGTAATTATTAATTCAGATTAATACATTTTAATGGAAATGTATCCACAACAATACACAAACAGTATTCTCATGGATATGGTAATAGATGAAAATGTGATTTAATTAGGTAGTAATACATAAATTAGTCTTTATGTCATTAGTTGTTTGTATCGGAACAGGATTTTCTTTTTCTAAGATGTCATTCATTTCATATCTCAGGTGTCAGAAAATTAAGGCAAAAATCATATTTCAAAATTGACTTCCTGAAATAATTTTAAAGCACATATTTCAGGATGCCTGCCATGTTCAAGAAAAAATGGAAAAATAAATCTATTGTATAATTTCATCTATTGATCACTATGATATACATTTTAAGGTAAATAAGTTTAAACTTTTAAATGGTACAAAGTATTGCATTTTTTCAAAAAGGTATATGTTATATAACAAGCTTATTAAACATGCATAGATTTATGTACAATGATAGCCACTGCCTTGATTAATGTTTGAGCAGGTACCCAAAGTTCCTTACTTAGCTGGCTAATGCAGTACCATCTACTATCTCTTGGATTACACTAAAGCTAACATTTTAAAATGTAGAATAAAACAATCTCTTAATAATTTTGTAATATTATCTTTTTTTTTTTTTTTTTTTTTTTTTTTTTTTTGAGACGGAGTCTCACTCTGTTGCCCAGGCTGAGTGCAGTGGCGCGATCTCGGCTCACTGCAAGCTCTGTCTCCCAGGTTCATGCCATTCTCCTGCCTCAGCCTCCTGAGTAGCTGGGACTACAGGTGCCCGCCACCATGCCCAGCTAATTGTTTTTTGTATTTTTAGTAGGGACGGGGTTTCACCATGTTAGCCGGGATGGTCTCGATCTCCTGACCTCATGATCCACCCACCTCGGCCTCCCAAAGTTCTGGGATTAGAGGCGTGAGTCACTGTGCCCAGCCCATATTTTTAAATTGATAAAATTTTAATTAAATTAGGGAAAGTTTTATTTTAAATCCCTGGCCAAGGTTTTGGATTCATCTTCTTACTCTGACATCATTTTGGAACAAAATTACTGATTTCTAGAGCACTAAATATCATTAGAATACACTTTACACACAACCTACATTTCCTCTATTAGCTTTCGAAAAAATTGATTAATAAAATTGTCAAATAGATAGAGTACCTGTATGTTATAACAGTGATTTAAAGTATTTTATGAGTTTAAACTTAGTCTATCAGCTTAGAGCAGCTTATTCTCCAGTGAGATATATTTGTAATGGAAAACTTTTAGTCAAATTGTTGTTTCATGTAGTAGTCTCTGTGAGCACTCCATTTCAAGACTATTCAGTTTAAGCATTAGCCAACTTTCAGGCTATTCCATTAAGGGACTATTCTCAAAGTCATTGTTATGGGAAGATCCCAACATTACAGATATCTTACTGTGATTTTGGGAGTGAAAGTCATTGATAAATATTTTTAGAGGTGAAATCCTTTATTCATTGTAAAAAGCCTCTATGCATGAACATGTACTACTGGACATACGTTTTTATGTGATAAAATAATTATTCTCTGAGAAGTTCCAGAGCTGAAGGATATGTGTATGTATGTTTCTCTTTCTTCTTCTTTGTCTCTATTTCTCTGTTCCTCTCTTTCATTTTCTCTCTGTGTGGGTTTCATTATGGGTATGTTTCTGTGTGTGTGCATATGATTATGGAAGCTGATGGGGACAAAACAGTTGTGGCACAGTGTGCAATAAAAGGATCATTGTATCAGGCTCTAATTGTAGCCCTTGTGAATTAGTATGAGCAACATCTTACACAAGGCACATACTTTATCCCACTTATATCTTCCTTCATTCATAAAGAAAGGCAGGCCAGGCATGGTGCCTCAGGCCTGTAATCCTAACACTTTGAAAGGTCGAGTTGGGAGGATCACTTGAGGTCAGGAGTTCGAAATCAGCCTGGCCAACATGGCAAAACCCTGTCTCTACTAAAAATACAAAAATTAGCCGGATATGGTGTCACACGCCTGTAATCTCAGTTACCCAGGAGGCTGAGGCTTGAGAATCGCTTGAACCTAGGAGGCAAAAGTTGCAGTGAGCTGAGATCGCACCACTGCACTCCAACCTGAGTGACAGAGCAAGATTCTATTTCAAAAAATAAAGAAAAAGAGATACAACTTGTATAAAGGTCCTTTTATGTTTGAGATTCTCTGTGTGACTAAACAAACTTCTTTCAGAGTTATTAATCATTATTTTAACAGATCTTTAATTTTTCCTCATTAGGAAATTTAGGATACAATATATTTTCTTATATCTTTTTAGTTTTTTGGCAAAAAAAAAGATCAAGATTAAGATTGTCCGTAAGGATATCCAGCTTAAGCATTAGCTAGAAATGATTTGAGAACTATAGGTATCAGGTTCAATGCAAATGAAAAAATGAACAATGTATTTGTAATAAGAAAATTTATAAAATAGAAGTTTAATATTCAAATAATACTGCAGGGGGTGTTTCACAAAAGGCGTACACGCAACGTTTAAGGAAGAATTATGTAGCAGACTATTGCAAGTCCATCGTTTTTGCTTATTTTGTGGATGCAAAACCAACTCCACAGAAAATTCTATAACTAAAATATGTAAAATCCAGAAGGCAGAGATAAACTTTTACTGAATTTCATATGAGACAATGTACTTAAATATGAGTGACTATATTTGTACATGTGAACATATTCAATTCATGCATAATGCATTATTTTCCCCATGTCGTATGTAGATACTCCAAGAACACACATTGATACTTGGGATAATGATGTTGGGCCTACTACTTTCACAGTTTCTATGAAACAGTTTAGGCCAGGTGCGGTGGATCGTGCCTGTAATCCCAAAACTTTGAGAGGCCAAGGCAGGTGGATCAGCTGAGGTCAGGAATTCGAGACCAGCCTGGCCAACGTGGTGAAACCCCGTCTCTACTAAAAGTACAAAAATTAGCCAGGCATGTTAGCAGGCGCCTGTAATCCCAGCTACTTGGGAGGCTGAGGCAGGAGAATCACTTGAACCCAGGAGGCGGAGCTTGCAGTGAGCCAAGACCACAACATTGCACTCCAGCTTGAGCAAAAAGAGCAAAACTCAATTTCAAAAAAAAAAGAAAGAAAGAAACAGTTTTTCTCATATCCCTTTTACTTTTTATGCTTATTTTATTTAAATGCATATTCATCCAGTGGATCAAGTTTAATAAACTATCTGTGATTTGATTGTCATCTACATATGCTCAGACACATTTAGCCATGAAACTAGAAGGAGGAAGAGACCCTACATTTTTAATTATGAGTGATTATATTATCAATAGGAAATCTTTGCAAGTCCTTCATCATTGGAACTTCAGCAGTGACTGTAATTGGTGAATGTTTAAGATGTGTGTACAGAAAAGAATATGATTTCACTTGAGCAACTCTCTGAATCAGGATCTTACTGAGCAGTAAGTTTATTTTCAAAAATCCTTTTTTTGTGGAACTAATACACTTGGAATATATGTGGAAATGATTAGGGATATCTCTTTTCTACCCACTGCATTAAATTGCCTAACTTTCTGACAGCTAGGAATACATTACCAGTGTACACAGAACATGGAATGAAGTAGAGAAAGAAACCCCATTGTAGATTAAGGAAGAGAAAAAATGATCTCTATATAAGAAAGAAAACCTTGGAGAGAACAAATAGCTAGGTACTGCTACATCCTTCATAGACGTGAGGTGCAGACTGATTTTCTTGCATTTTCTGCAGAGTAGATGCACAGATTATGCTGAAAACAGGAGAGAGCATAATTGTACAACTGCCAATGCGAATGGCAGACTCAAGTCAAATAGAGGCTCTGATGCTAACAAATTCAAAACCTGAGAAACACTCAGGAGGTATTTCTCACAAGCTCTTCCATTCCTTAATTTCTGTAACATTGCATTTCAGAAAGGATGGTTGTGTCCTCAGAAATATTTTTATGATGACTGCTCTTTTAAGCATTGCCACTTCCTTTTTCATAAAAGAAAGTAACACAAATGAACTTAATTTATTTCCTTTGATATGCACACAGTTGGGGTTAAAATACAGCCCCCTCTTACACTTGTTCAGTACCTTCCTACATGCTATTTTCTAGCTCATCACATGGCAAAAGTGAAGCCCCTACAGTAGGCAGGGAGCAGAACAACAAGGTTCTCTCTTGGAGAAATGTCATCTAACGCCTCTTGTAGTCCAAGTGATATGCTACCTCTAGAGAACATGGTTGTCTGACAGTTATTTCTGAGTCATCCTGGTGTATTTGAAACAGTTGGTTCTCTCCTTCAGACACTTGTCAACATGTGCAGATGATGTTATAACTGGCACAATGTCACCAGCTCCCTCAAATCAGGAAAAGCTAGTAGCTGTGAAAAATGTGACTTCCAATTCAAGTAAAAATTAAAGTCCTAGAAACAGAAGCACATCTCATCAGATGAGGTATTATTTTAATTGATTCAAATGTGTGAATACTGTGTTAAATGATAATCAGTTAGGTATATTTATTTTGTCTTTCTTGCACTCTGGTAGTGATGGTTGAGAAGAATGGACTTATTAAGTTAAAAAGTAGAGAAAAGTTATCAAGAGGTATTTTTAGGTATATGGATGCAACTACAAAATCCATCTCAACTGGTTAATTATTTAGCCTGTAATTTTTCCCTTTGCAGTAACAAATTTCGTTTGTCTTTAAACCCCTAGTGCCTAATACATTGCTTGATATATAGTAAGGTTCAAATAAATCTTTATTAAATGTGTATTTTTCTCTTCCTTTCTCTCTCTTCTCCTTTTACTTTGTTTCTCTCTTCCTCTTTCTCTCATTACTGAATAAATGAATGATTTTATTAATTATTATAAAACACATGTAACTAAGAGAAATCATGTAATTATATAGGCATAATGGGAGATTAGCATTCAATTTTGCAAATATGAAAAGTATCACTTTTTGATTTATTGTAATAATTTCAGAATCACTCAAAAAGTATACATAGTAAAACTTTCAACCAAGTTATATTAATTCCAGGATTTACCAAATCAAATTGAGGGGATAAAACAATGGCCAAGAAAATCTATTATTTCTTCCTTGGGCTATAGCTTGAACCTGGATGATTTTTTGGCTTCTTTTAATTCCATTAGTTTTTCTTTTTTTTAATCTTTTTCTCACCCAAAATGCTATTAGTGTCATCATATTATTGAACTTTGCAGAATTAAAAACTTCATTTCCTAATTATAATCATTCTTTAATTCTACCTATGGAACACTTAATTTCAACAGATTTCCATATGTAATTTTTTTGCATATTTCTAAAATTTATTGAATAATATTTTCTCAAGAATCTGTTATTTTTCTCTTCTAGGACATTATCCTTCAACTCACCCTAAATCAGACTCTGTCTTTCATTTAAAAATGTCCACCTAAATTGATTTATCTCTCTTTTAAATCCTTCTAATAGCATTTCTTGTTTGTAAAATTGAGCTATGAGATTTTTTAATATTGACTATTTTTAAATTTTTAAATATGTGAGTACATTATTTACCTAAGTAAATTGCATATCTTAGAGGGAGGTGAAGGTGTTAAACTTTTAATAATTTATCAGAGAGCATTTCATAGTTCTTAGGTTAAATGTGTGCAAAGCTCCTAGACATATAGTAAGTATCCCAAAAACATTAGCCGATAAAAATAGCAAAAGCTCAATAAATAATTGATTTCATTATAATTCAATGTACCTGGATAGTATATGTGATTATACTTAAATTACCGTGGTTTGCCTGAGTTACTTTTATAGTATGTGATAGAAGCAGCATAACTCACAAACATTTATCATTACAATTTACCTTGAGTATTGCATGCCCAGTAAATCCCAGCAATTTTCATCATCTGTGGTTATGTTTAGCAAGAATCAACACTAATCATCTTTTATTTCTTATTTTTAATATTGCACATAATGTATAAAATAATCTTCACAGCTTTTTGTGCTAGTGCAACATTAATTTTTAAATTTATTTAAATTTATTTGTACATTTACTTTTTTCAATATTATTCATATGTCTACCCAAACCAAACCAATATTAAACATATATTATGTAGGTCATTTATTCATTTTATTTCTCCTTTGCCTTCAGCAACATTTTATTTTTCGAATGCATATCTGTTGACTTCAAATCCATTTCCAAAAATAGCTAATGGAATGAGTCATTTTAAAAATTACAAGCAAATAAATAGAAACATGCTTACAGAGGTAAATGTAATAGACACTGTGTTTGTCTTAAGTTCAGAATAGAGGCTACAATATATAAAAGTCAATAAACAATTATTTTAAATAAACACACATTTCCTTGTCAACCAAAATGTTTCACTTCTAACCATTGTGCTGAAATTGCAACTACAGACTCAAGAGCTACGCTCCAGGGAAGAATTTTTAACTAAACATTGACTGTCTCGTTAAAATATCACATGAAGACTGAAAAATTCTGGGTTCAAAGGTGGCCAGTGGGAGAAATAAACAAAAAGGTTTCACATGCTCCTGCAGAAAGAAATAAAATGGCAAGCATAGAGAACTGCATGGTATGATAGAGCCTCACATTTTTGAATGGGGGGACACTAAATAGATAATCAGGGAAGTAAAAGAAGTGGCCATTTACAAGCATTATGCTTTGCTCAGATGTTTGGACTATATTAAAATGAATAGAGGAAGTCATTAAAATATCTTTGAAGAGGATGTAATAAAGTTTGCCTTTAAAAAATAACTCTGGGAACTCTGTAAAGCTTAGAAAGAATGAAAAAGACACCTTCCTTATGTAACACATAAAATTAAACCTATTTGTAAGCAACTTCCATGCAATCCTTAGAAATTTTCTAGAAATTCTTCATCTCTTGGAAGTGTAATCAAAAGGTCAAGATATAAATATGTTTTTGAAACACAAATTCAACATTTAAGTGAGGACTTTGATTAAAAAAATGTAAATGACTAAATATTTGAAGCCAGAATAAGTGAGGTATATATTAATAAAATTTAGCTTATAAAAGAAAGAAAAATAATGCATTTTTAGGAATAATTAAATTTAACTTTTCTAGAACAGAGAGTGAACATTTTCTAAATGTCTTTAACATTACTAAACAAGTTAAAATTTTAATGTAAAAATTAATTTGAAAGTACACCAGTTTGTGTTCCTTTTACCAAGAGATACAGCCAAAATGTTTTTCAGAATTTTAAAGACAATTTTAAATTGTTGAATACATTGTCAATGAAAAATTTTAAGATAGTTTTCCTCTCTCTTAAAATAAGTATTTGTTAATTCCTTTTAGTGCTCAATTATTAGGCTTACAAAAATAAGTGACACCTCTAATTTTATAGTACATAAGAGTGATATAACCTTTCCTGTACATTTCAGAACCAGTTTCTGAAAAAAAGATTAGATATTATGAATTTACTTTCAATACATTCTATTTTATATATATATGTGTGTGTGTGTGTGTGTGTGTATATCTATATGGCTAGAAAGCAAATGTTGTATCAATTAAACCACCTGACATTTATATGATTAGTGTATTAGTACATTTTCATGCTGCTGATAAAGACATACCCAAGACTGGGCAATTTAAAAAATAAAAAGGTTTAATGGACTTACAGTTCCACATGGCTGGGGAAGCCTTACAATCAGAAGCCAAGGAGGAGCAAGTCACATCTTACATGGATGGCAGCAGGCAGAGAGAAAGCTTGTACAGGGAAACTCTCCCTGATAAAACCATCAGATCTCATGAGACTTATTCACTATCATGAGAACAGCATGGGAAAGACCTGCCCCCAGGATTCAACTACCCCCCACCAGGTCCCTCCTACAATACATGGGAGTTCAAGATGAGATTTGTGTGGGGACACAGCCAAACCATATCAATTAGGACTCTTCTTTTCTGCCCTTTTCTGCAACTACATAGTTTGATGCTTATCTGAGAAGAATATGTGGTTAAACTTGTGCACTGTACCTGCTAATTCACTTTATTTAGCATAAATCAGGAATATTTATAGGTTAATTCTGTATCACTTTGAGATGCCACTTTATACTAACACAATTTTGTTTCCTGTAGTTAGTTTATGACATAATATTAGAATCAGATGAGTTTTTCTTTTTAAATGGGATTTTGACTTGGTGAGAGGGAAATGCAAGATCTCTTCCTTCTTTCCTCTTTTCTTTAGTAAAAGGCAAGTTTCTTGATGTAGAGAAGAGTTCTCTGCATTCCTGCACTCTTGACAATCTCTTTGACTTTAAAATAACACACTACCTCAGCAAGTATACCACTACTTATTTTTTTAAAAAGAAGGTAATTTTATGTTCCTTATTACATAAATAATGGTAAAATGGGTCAAAGAATAGAGGGAGACTCTTTCGTCATAGGATATGAAGTTAAACACTTAAAAGTAGCTGAACTTAAAAGTAACAGTGCTTCTTTCTGAGTTAGTAAGTGATTACGGTATATGGTGAAGGCTGGCTGGGAATGAGTCAGCCAAAAATACTTTTGATTGAAAGACTGTTATTGGAAATTGTTGACAGAATGGCCTAAAATTGTCTATTAGTAGTCCTTTGGGATGATATTTTATTTGTCAAAAATATCAGAAATGAATATTCCCCAGAAAGCAGTGGAAGTATTTTCTTTGGAAAGAATTTCTGTCGTATATTGGGTCAGAATTTCTCCAGTGAAAAATACGGTGAAGAATAAATGTGGAAGTTTTGCTAAGCAACTATTATTGCTTTTAAAATCAAATATCCACTGGTCTCAAGAAGGCCTTAACATTCCTCTCCATTGCACTCAACATTAGGACAAATAGCTTTCTGACTCTAGGTACCTGACCTCCTTTTCTTTGAGCTTTTACCTTAAAAAACATGTGATTTTAAATACTTGCTCTGCCCCTTTGAGATTTAAATCTTCTACAAATCAGGAATGTCTTCCTCAAGGACCTAGGAGCCATCCTACTGAAATGTAATAATCTAGAAAAATAGAGGCCCTGTCTCCCAGTCTCTGTGGGAGAGTAGAAGCTTAACTTGGATAAGCACCAATTAGCAGATGGCTAATTACATAGCTCGACCTCCCTGCTAAAGTTCTCCAGTACTTTCCCATTGTTTACCCCTTTTTGTTTCAGTAAAGTGTGTTCAACTTCCTCCCTCATTACAATAAATTGGACTTCTATTGCCATAATGGTTTTGTTTCTTTGTTTGTTTTTGTTTTTTTTTCTTTTCTTTTTTATTTATTTATTATTATTTTTTGGGGACAGGGTCTCCTTCTGTTGCCCCAACTGGAGTGCAGTGGCGTGAGCATGTCTCACTCTATCCTCCAATGCCCATGCTCAAGGGATTTTCCCATATCAGCCTCCTGAGTAGCTGCGACTACAGGTACATGCCATCATGCCCAGTTAATTTTTTCAAAAAATTTTTGTAGAGACAAGGTGTCACTATTTTGCCAAGGTTGGTCTCAAACTCCTGGGCTCAAACAATCTGCCTGCCTCAGACTCCCAGCATGCTGGGATTACAAGTGTTAGTCACTGCTTTTGGCCTCCTATTGCCATAGTCTTGAATGAACTCTTCCTTGCTATTTTTAACTAGTGTCTATTATGATTTTTCTTTTAAAGCTGTCAACATTTCTTTGAATTTAAGAATTAAAATCATGGTATTCAACTACATTTTTTAAATTTCTCATCCTGGGTAAATTTAAAACAATATTTTGCTGCCTTTATTAGAAAGTTAGAAGTGATAATGACACAGACATAGCTGATTAAAGCTTAATGAGCTTTGAGGGAAATCATAAATGTTCTCTTTTCATTATCAGACCATCTTTCCTAATGATATAAAATGCTTTTTTAAAAAGTAATATTGTGAGTTCAAAAATAGCACAAAAGTGGTAAAAATTATTCTCTGTATTTGAGAAAATCTTTCATGATCGCATTTGTCCTAATCTTTTTCAAGTCACTAATGTTAAAATAGCATCTCCCAGAAAAAAGTCAATCAACGTCAGAAAAGTGAGGGAATTAGCTTGGTGACTTTTCAGTTAACCTGCCTTTACTACATGATATTGAGATTTTCTTGGATCGTTGGATATTACACATTCTTACTGTGATCAAAGAAAGATATAATTTATAATCATACCTTCTTGACATTCTGTATACTCTGCCTGTATAGGAAAAACTTTATCTGTATTTCAAGGGATATATCTTTATTTCAATCAATTAAAGTTTTGTCCTTTGTTGGAGGGGTAGGTATTGAGGTATATTTTATAATATTTTTGGAGAAAAATTTGTTTGTTCAAAGTAGTGTGTCCTCTGCACCAACTAACTACAACAAAACTCTCTTTACATTTATTTTTTCTTTAATTTTTAATACCCGTGAAATAAGATAGAGATGTAAGTTAAAGAACCTAACAGATTAAAGCAGCTATTAATTTTAAATTGAGCTAATTCTTAGCTTTCAGGCTAAAAAACTAAGAACAACAACAAACAGGATACTAAACACTAAATGAAACACTAATTTTGATAATAAGAAAAATCCTGTGCCATTATTTACATTTTTTTCCTCAGAGCTTTATTTCAGAAGTCAAACTTTTTGGTTTGTTTGTTTCCCTCATGATCTCTTCCCTGCAGAGAAAAGTTGTAGTAGTTTGCCTAAAAGATTTGTGATCTTCAGGTTCAACTACAAGCCCTGCTTGAATAGCTTTTTCCTTGTTTTTTCTCTGCTTAGCAAATACAAAGCTATCACCACCTTTAAGAATCTGAAGAGACTCTCTCCCACTTCTTAATACTTATGTTAATTTATTTGTTGATTCATTACTCTCAAATATATATATTGATTGCTAATTGTGTGCAGAGTGCTCTGTTATGCACCACAGAAGTTGAAAAGATGAAAACACATGCACAATCTGCCCTCAAGTTATAGCTTGGAAGCTAAATCTTGTATAAAAATTAAGATCTATAAATAATTAAAGTACAAGACAGAAAGTGATAAGTTCCATAGAAGAAAAATCAATAAAGTGCTACCAGAGTTCTAGTTTTGAAAAGGTTGTAAAAAACATGAAATCAGGGATGGTTTCAGAATTTTATCTGGGGCCTAAAGGACATAAAGGATTTAATTGAGAGAGAGAGAGAGAAAGTATGTTTTATAAAGTTCCAGATGGTGAACAACATATAAAAAGAGTCGAGAAGATCAGAAAGTAAAAAGTGAAGGAAATATTTCTGAAATTAAGACAGACCTAGTGAAGGGAAATGGAAGAAGCTAGATGAGTAAGAAGTTAAAATTATAACAAGTCTTGATCACGTAGTAGCCAATGAATGGAGAAGCTTCTAAATACCAAGCAGAAGGACAGCATCAGAGTGACATTATAAAGACATTATTGGTAAGAAGTTTAAAAACATATTGGAGGAAGGGAATTTCCATTGACAAGACAAGACCCTAAGCACATAAATATAATGATCTGGGTATGAAGCAATTTCGTCTATAAGCATGATAGCATCAGGACATGTTGCAGAGGTAGAATATGTAAAATACAATCACTGATTGGGCATTAGGAGTAAGTCAGAGAACAGAGAATATTAGATGACCCTGATTTAGCCTGGTGCCTAGGGTGCCTTGTAACATAGATGGCTGGCTCTACTGGTAGGGTCAACACTACGATGATTCTTCAAAAAGTAAAAAACTAAATATACTTATTACACAATCTAGCAATACCACGTCTGAGTATGATACATATCCAAAAGAATTAAAAGCAGAATCTCATCGACATGGTTGTAAATTAATGTTATAGCAACATTACTGGCAATTGACAAAAGGTAAAAATAATCAAAATGGCCATCAGTCAATAATTGGATAAACTACTAATAAATATAGTATACTTTATAATGAAATATTATTTAGCCATAACAGGAAAGGAAATTCTGACACAAGTCACATGAATAAACCTTGAGGACATTATGCCAGATGAAATAAGACACAAAAAGACAAATACTGCATGATTTCATTTATGTGAGATGTCAAGAGTAATCCAACTTACAGAAACAGAAAGTAGAATGATGATTGCCAGTGGTGGTGGGTGAATAAATGGGAAATTGTCATTTAATGGGTGTAGAGTTTCAATTTTGCAAGCTGAAAATGTTCTGGAGATTAGTTGTTCAAAAATGTAAACATATTTAACACTACTGAACTATATACATTTAAAATTGTTAAGATGGTAAATTTTATGTTATATATGCAACAAAATTTTTTAATTAAAAAAGAAAAGGAAAGAAAAAATGAAAGATGAAGAAAGAAACACAGATACACTCATATATTTAATCAGAATCATTTCTTCAAAACAGTGAATAGTGGACAGAGAATGTCAAACAGAAATGACGTTTAAAAATGACCAGGATCTATTAAAGAGCAACACAAATAAGGAAGAGAAAGTTTGGTCTATATAAGAGTAGGTAGTAATATTTTAACAGATGGATAAAATTAATTGTTGGATCCTGTCAAACAAAGGTTTTCATAGTTCCCACTTTGTGGGTATGAGCACAAGATTATAGAAGGCCAGACTTCCAGTCTTGGCTTCTGATACCTTCTATTTATCAGACCTTGTAAAAGTCACTTAATGATTGAAAATAAACAATTTATCAGTAATACCTGCTTATACGATTATTCAGAATTTCAAAAATACATTTATTAGTGTTTTGTGTACAAGAAAGGCAAATATTATTATCATCTGCTGACCTCCTTGATGGGTTTTGTATAAACAATGATAATTGCTAGGTTAATTGCTGCAGGGGATTGCCAGAGACTGTCAAAGGCAGGCAAAGGTCATTATTAGCTATGAACATTGCATAGGGCATTGTGATCAATGCTGAGAACAAAGGAGATAATATAGAGTCAAAAATCTGAACTCACCAGGTCTGTATATTTATATTAATATAATTCAATTGTAAACTCCAATATTTATTTTCTCCTTGATACATGCTATTATTAAGTGTTGATCTTTCAGGTAAGTTCTCCATATAGCAATAGAGAGGAAGGAGTGGGAAGAGAACAAGCGACATGTGAATTTGACAGAACATGAAGAGGAGATAGGAAAAATGAGCATGAAGGAGAAACTGAAAAGATGCTACTTTTAGAAATCTGATTAGAGAATTTTTGTTCATTTATATTGCAGCCCATAGGAAGCCAGGGAGACAGGAAATAGAAATTTTTATCATTGAGCTTGGTACTCTACATGTTATTTAATTTAATTTAGACAATAATTTAAGAAGATAGATTTATATTTTCATTTTTTAAATGAGGACATTGTCATATAATTTGCCCCAATCACACAAGTAGTACATGGTAGGTGGATTTCCAGTCAATTCTCTCTGTCTGCTGTGCATAAGCATTTTTCATAATGCCACTCCATCAAACTTCCACTTCCCAAAATGCACGCAGATGGATTATCAGAAAGATCGCAGCTCGTGTGGTATTTCACATTCTAAACCTAAACTGTCACTAACTGGAGGGTATATGTCTATAAAACAGAATATATTCCTTTGTTGATCAACAAAATGTATTTCTTCGTTGAGGACAGACTGGTCAAAGTTTGTTAGAGCTGAAGGGATAGCAGATCATTACAGCTAATGTTCTCATTGAGGACAATTCGAATTAGAAAAATGAAGGAATTTACCTAAAGGAACTCAATAAGTTGACAGTTTGAGCTAAACAGATACGAACTGTTAAGTATAACTTAGGAAGATTTTAAAGCCAGTCAGGGATTAATAGAGTACTGTCTAATACATGATTAACTCTATTTAAAATATCAAATATGCTACTAAAGATAACATAAATTTCATTAACAGTAGTATAGTTACTTTATCAAAAGTTGCCAGACATTGACAGATGAAGTTAAGGCAATTTTTCTGTAATTCCATATAATTACTCAGGTGCCTACTGATAATAACTTTGTCCCCAAATTTCTTAGCAGTAACCCCACATGTTATCTCTAATTAGTAAAACTTAGCAATCTTGAAACTTTTTATTTCCTATCTTTCAATTGAATCAGATCTTTTTAAATATTATTTTTACTCACTCATTTCATATATTTTTTACTCATTCCCAAAACTAGGCTATTGCTTTGTTTTTGTAAATGTAACAAGAAAAAAAAACAAAAAAAAACAAACTTGTAGTATATTTGCTCTTCCATTCTCAATCATAATAGGTAATATCTAAATACTTTAATAGGAAATAGCCGGACAAGTAACAGAAAGGAATGTCTTCAATATTTAGCGACTGTGATTTACAAAATTTTAAGTATCATTTTGTAACATTTCTTTTGTTTTTACACTTTAAGTTCTAGGGTACATGTGCACAACATGCAGGTTTGTTACATATGTATACATGTGCCATGTATACTGTGCTGTACCCATTAACTCGTCATTTACATTAGGTATATCTCCTAATGCTATCCTTTCCCCATTCCCCTACCCCACAGCATGCCCCAGTGTGTGATGTTCCCCTTCTTGTGTCCAAGTGTTATCATTGTTCAATTCCCACCTATGAGTGAGAACATGCAGTGTTTGGTTTTTTGTGATAGTTTGTTGAGAATGATGGTTTCCAGCTGCATCCATGTCCCTACAAAGGACATGAACTCACCCTTTTTTAAGGCTGCATAGTATTCCATCATACATATGTGCCACATTTTCTTAATCCAGTCTATCATTGATGTACATTTGGGTTGGTTCCAAGTCTTTGCTATTGTGAATAGCACCACAATAAACATATGTGTGCATGTGTTTATCTTTAGAGCAGCATCTTTTATAATCCTTTGGGTATATACCCAGTAATGGGATAGCTGGGTCAAATGGTATTTCTAGTTCTAGATCCTTGAGGAATTGCCACATTGTCTTCCATAATGGTTGAAAAAGTTTATAGTTCCACCAATAGTGTAAAAGTGTTCTTATTTCTCCACATCCTCTCTGGCACCTGTTGTTTCCTGACTTTTTAATGATTGCCATTCTAACTGGTATGTGATGGTATCTCACTGTAGTTTTGATTTGTATTTCTCTGATGGCCAGTGATAGCACTTTTTCATGTGTTTGTTGGCTGCATAAATGTCTTCTTTTGAAAAGTGTCTGTTCACATCCTTCACCCACTTTTTGATGGGGTTGTTTTTTTTTCTTGTAAATATGTTTCAGTTCTTTGTAGATTCTGGATATTAGCCTTTTGTTAGACAAGTAGATTGCAAAATATTTTTTTGCATTCTGTAGGTTGCCTGTTCACTCTGATGATAGTTTCTTTGGCTGTGCAGAAGTTCTTTAGTTTAATTAGATCCCATTTGTCAATTTTGGCTTTTGTTGCCATTGCTTTTGGTGTTATAGACATGAAGTCCTTGCCCATGCCTATGTCCTGAATGGTATTGCCTAGGTTTTCTTCTAGGGTTTTTATGTTTTTATGTCTAACATTTAAGTCTCTCATCCATCTTGAATTAATTTTTGTATAAGGTGTAAGGAAGGGATTCAGTTTTAGCTTTCTACATATGGCTAGCCAGTTTTCCCATCACCATTTATTAAATAGGGAATGCTTTCCCCATTTCTTGTTTTTATCAGGTTTCTCAAAGATCAGATGGTTGTAGATATGTGGCATTATTTCTGAGGGCTCTGTTCTGTTCTATTTGTCTATATTTCTGTTTTGGTACTAGTACAATGCTGTTTTGGTTACTGTAGACTTGTAGTATAGTTTGAAGTCAGGTAGCATGATGCCTCCAGCTTTGTTCTTTTTGCTTAGGATTGACTTGGCAATGTAGGCTCTTTTTTGGTTCCATATGAAGTTTAAAGTTGCTTTTTTTCCAATTCTGTGAAGAAAGTCATTGGTAGCTTGATCAGGATGGCATTGATTCTATAAATTACCTTGGGCAGTATGGCCATTTCCATGATATTGATTCTTCCTGTCCATGACCATGGAATGTTTTTCCATTTGTTTGTGTCCTTTTTATTTCGTTGAGCAGTGGTTTCTAGTTCTCCTTGAAGAGGTCTTTCACATCCCTTGCAAGCTGGATTCCTAGGTATTTCTTTCTCTTTGAAGCAATTGTGAATGGGAGTTCACTCATGATTTGGCTTTCTGTTTGTCTGTTATTGGTGTGTAGGAATGCCTGTGATTTTTTCACACTGATTTTGTATCCTGAAACTTTGCTGAAGTTGCTTATCAGCTTAAGGAGACTTTGGGTGAGAAAATGGGGTTTTCTAGATATACAATCTTGTCATCTGCAAACAGGGACAAGTTGACTTCCTCTTTTCCTAACTGAATACCCTTCATTTCTTTCTCCTGCCTGATTGCCCTAGCCAGAACTTCCAACACTATGTTAAATAGGAGTGGTGAAAGAGGACATCCCTGTCTTTTGCCATTTTTCAAAGGGAATTCTTCCAGTTTTTGCCCATTCCATATGATATTGGCTGTAGGTTTGTCATAAATACCTCTTATTATTTTGAGATACATCCCATCAATACCTAATTCATTGAGAGTTTTTAGCATGAAGGGCTGTTGAATTTTGTCAAAGGCCTTTTCTGCATCTATTGAGATAATCATGTGGTTTTTGTCTTTGGTTCTGTTTATATGCTGGGTTACTTTTATTGATTTGTGTATGTTGAACCAGCCTTGCATCTCAGTAATGAAGCCCACTTGATCCTGGTGGATAAGCTTTTTGATGTGCTGCTGGATTCGGTTTGCCAGTATTTTATTGAGGACTTTTGCATTGAGGTTCATCAGGGATATTGGTCTAAAGTGATCTTTTTTAGTTGTGTCTCTGCCAGGCTTTGTTATCAGGATGATGCTGGCCTCGTAAATGAGTTGGGAGGATTCCCTCTTTTTCTATTGATTGGAATAGTTTCAGAAGGAATGGTACCAGCTCCTCCTTGTACCTCCGGTGGAATTCGGCTGTGAATCTCTCTGGTCCTTGACTTTTTTTGGTTGGTAAGCTATTAATTATTGCCACAATTTCAGAGCCTGTTATTGGTCTATTCAGAGATTCAATTTCTTCCTGGTTTAGTCTTGGGAGGTTGTATGTATCCCAGAATTTATCCATTTCTTCTAGATTTCCTAGTTTATTTGTGTAGAGGTGTTTATAGTATTCTCTGATGGTAGTTTGTATTTCTGTGGGATCAGTGTCGATATCCCCTTTATCATTTTTTATTGCATCTATTTGATTCCTCTCTCTCTTCTTCTTTATTAGTTTTGCTAGCAGTCTGTCAATTTTGTTGATCTTTTCAAAAACTATCTCCTGAATGCATTGATTTTTTTGGAGGGTTTTTTGTGTCTCTATCTCCTTCAGTTCTGCTTTGATCTTAGTTATTTCTTGCCTTCTGCTAGCTTTTGAATGTGTTTGCTCTTGCTTCTGTAGTTCTTTTGTGCTGTTAGGGTGTCGATTTTAGATCTTTCCAGCTTTCTCTTGTGGGCATTTAGTGCTATAATTTCCCTCTACACACTGTTTTAAATGTGTCCCAGAGATTCTGGTATGTTGTGTCTTTGTTCTCCTTGGTTTCAAAGAACATCTTTATTTCTGCCTTCATTTCATTATGTACCCAGTAGTCATTCAGGAGCAGGTTGTTCAGTTTCCATGTAGTTGAGCAGTTTTGAGTGAGTTTCTTAATCCTGAGTACTAGTTTGATTGCACTGTGGTCGGAGAGGCTGTTTGTTCCAATTTCTGTTCTTTTACATTTGCTGAAGAGTGCTTTACTTCCAACTATGTGGTCAATTTGGTATAAGTGCGATGTGGTGCTGAGAAGAATGTATATTCTGTTGATTTGCGCTGGACAGTTCTGTAGATGTCTATTAGGTCCGTTTGGTGTAGAGCTGAGTTCAATTCGTGGATATCCTTGTTTAATTTCTGTCTCATTGATCTGTCTAATGTTGACAGTGGGGTGTTAAAGTCTCTCATTATTATTGTGTGGAAGTCTAAGTCTCTTTGTAGGTCTCTAAGGACTTGCTTTATGAATGTGGGTGCTCCTGTATTGGGTGCATATATATTTAGGATAGTTAGCTCTTCTTGTTGAATTGATCCCTTTACCATTATGTAATGGCCTTCTTTGTCTCTTTTGATCTTTGTTGGTTTAAAATCTGTTTTATCAGAGACTAGGATTGCAACTCCTGCCTTTTTTTGTTTTCCATTTGCTTGGTAGATCTTCCTCCATCCCTTTATTTTGAGCCTATGTGTGTCTCTGCAGGTGAGATGTATCTCCTGCATACAGTACACTGATGGGTCTTGACTCTTTATCCAATTTGCCAGCCCGTCTTTTAATTGGAGCATTTAGTCCATTTACATTTAATGTTAATATTGCTATATGTGAATTTGATCCTGTCATTATAATGTTTGCTGGTTATTTTGCTCGTTAGTTTATGTAGTTTCTTCCTGGCATTGATGGTCTTTACAATTTGGCATGTTTTTGCAGTGACTGGTGCCGGCTTTTCCTTTCCGTGTTTAGTGCTTCCTTCAGGATCTCTTGTAAGGCAGGCCTGGTGGTGACCAAATCTCTAAGCATTTGCTTGTCTGTAAAGGATTTTATTTCTCCTTCACTTGTGAAGCTTAGTTTGGCTGGATATGAAATTCTGGGTTTAAAATTCTTTTCTTTAAGAATGTTGAATATTGGCCCCCACTCTTTTCTGGCTTGTAGAGTTTCTACTGAGAGATCTGCTGTTAGTCTGATGGGCTTCCCTTTGTGGATAACCCGACCTTTCTCTCTGGCTGCCTTAACATTTTTACCTTCATTTCAACTTTGGTGAATCTGACAATTATGTGTCTTGGAGGTGCTCTTCTCAAGGAGTATCTTTGTGGCGTTGTCTGTATTTCCTGAATTTGAATGTTGGCCTGCCTTGCTAGGTTGGGGAAGGTTTCCTGGATAGTATCCTGCAGAGTGTTTTCCGGCTTGGTTCCATTCTCCCCGTCACTTTCAGGTACACCAGTCAGATGTAGATTTGATCTTTTCACATAGTCCCATATTTCTTGGAGGCTTTATTCATTTCTTTTTACTTTTTTTAATCTAAACTTCTCTTCTCGCTTCATTTCATTAATTTGATCTTCAGTCAATGATACCCTTTCTTCCAGTTGATCGAATCGGCTACTGAAACTTGTGCATTTGTCATGTAGTTCTTGTGCCATGGTTTTCAGCTCCATCAGGTCATTTAAGGACTTCTCTACACTGTTTATTCCAGTTTAGCCATTCGTCTAATCATTTTCCAAGGTTTTTAGCTTCTTTGCGATGGGTTCAAACTTCCTTCTTTAGTTTGGACAAGTTTGATCGTCTGAAGCCTTCTTCTCTCAACTCATCAAAGTCATTCTCCATCCAGCTTTGTTCCATTGCTGGCAAGGAGCTGCATTCCTTTGGACGGGGAGAGGCACTCTGACTTTTAGAAATTCAGCTTTTCTACTCTGTTTTTTCCCCATCTCAGTGGTTTTATCTACTTTTGGTCTTTGATGATGGTGATGTACAGATGGGGTTTTGGTGAGGATGTCCTTTCTGTTTGTTAGTTTTCCTTTTAACAGTCAGGACCGTCAGCTGCAGGTCTGTTGGAGTTTGCTGGAGGTCCACTCCAGGCCCTGTTTGCCTAGGTATCAGCAGCAGAGGCTGCAGAACAGCAAATGTTACTGCCTGATCGTTCCTCTGGAAGTTTCATCTCAGAGGGGTACCTGGCCGTGTCAGGTGTCAGTCTGCCCCTACTGGTGGGTGCCTCCTAGTTAGGCTACTCAGGGGTCAGGGACCCACTCGAGGAGGCAGTCTGTCTGTTCTCAGATCTCAAACTCCATGCTGGGAGAATCACTACTCTCTTCAAAGCTGTTAGGCAGGGACATTTAAGTCTGCAGATGTTTCTGCTGCCTTTTGTTCGGCTATGCCCTGACCCCAGAGGTGGAGTCTACAAAGGCAGGCAGGCCTCCTTGAGCTGCAGTGGGCTCCACCTGGTTTGAGCTTCTGGACCTGTTTGTTTACCTACTCAAGCCTCAGTAATGGCGGGCACTCCTCCCCCAGCCTCGCTGCCTCCTTGCAGTTCAATTTCAGACTGCTGTGCTAGCAATGAGCCAGGATCTATGGGCGTGGGACCCTTAGAGCCAGGAGCGGGATATAATCTCCTGGTATACCCTTTGCTAAGACCCTTGGAAATCTTGTAACATTTCTTACTGGCTTGTAATGTAAATGTAGCCATGCTAGAAAACACTCTAAATTACAGGCAGAATTAAGAAAGTGCATATAACAAATTGAGGCTCTTTTATAACAATGAAGTTAACTGTTATTTAAGATGAAATATGACCTGAATAAATGTATTATTTTATAGAGTATAAAATCATTATATTTAAGCCAAGAGTATATATTTCCCCTCAAAAATATATTTTCTGTCAACTACTCCATTATTCCATAGTGTAAGTTAAGCCTCCATTAGGGTCAAAGTGCTGCATGAGGTAATTAAAGCAAAAAACAACAAAAAAAATAAGCTTCAGTTTTCCTCTGTGAGTACTGTTCCTCTAATAAGAAACAGATGTTTGACTTACAAACAACCAAAAAACACCAATAAAGGCAGCTCATCCTTATAACTGACTTCCATGAAGTTAGACAAAGCAAAGTTTTCTAGAGATGAGAATCATTCACACAAATGTGGAGAGAAAATTCCATGCACCCAAATTTACCACTACCAAAAATAGAAGGAATTAAACAGGGTTGATGGGAGAACCTAGCACCTGAACCCATATCATAATACTGTGGAGGTTCACTAGGTAATCACCTTTGCCTTTAAACAACTCACTAGATAAAATGAGGGTATCTTGTAGTCTGAAGTCTAAAGACTAAAATCTTTCACACACTGAATGCTGAAGCGAAGTAAGCCAGCTCCTGTTCCTCAGCGCTCACCAACTGGGCTGCCTGCCTAACTACTTTTGATTGTTCTCGAAATTGATCTTAAAATTGAAATTTTTCTTGTTTCATATAATTAATATGATCTTTTTATTGCAATTGTTCTCATATAATTGTGTAATTTCATTAAAGTTTTATGCATCATTAATATTGACCTGTAAAACAGATGACATTTTTTCATGAAAACTAAGATGCTTTCTTTTAAAAGGCAAAAATGAAAACAAGTTACACAAACAAAACAAAAATATAAGTATTTTTCAATTATTTGTGGATAAAATGTGTGACAGTTGAAGGTAAATATCATAAAAATTCAGAGACGTGTATATCAAAACTTCTTTACATGTATCTTTAAATGCTAGATCCATGTAGAAGATTATGAAATAAATGATTTTTACTACTGTTAGGCAAGAAAAATAGAACTTCACTAAGGAGACTACTGCCAAAAGATAGTTCTGGCATTACATCAAAAAGATTGGCAAATGGCTGTACATTTACCTGTTTAAATTAAAATGTTTTTTGTTATTCCTACTTTATTCAAAAATGAAATAATCAACCATTTATCTGGGATGATAACATCAGTAATATGGCCTTCTGTTATACTAAATTATTAATAGTAGAAAAATAATTAAAAAAAATATGCTGACAATACTAGAAACCAGCTTAACCAAGATGTCCTGCACAGAATATAATAGGTACAGAGAAGATTTGTATTTTGGTGTGGTCATATTGTCATTTGTAAGTAATCACCATATCTGTGAAGAAAACATGATTGGGCCAGAATTGTTAGTTTTGCACGCACATGGACCAAAGTGGGACAGTCATATTTAGTAGCCACCCACTCTGTACAGCTCATTGTACAATGAGCATATTTGAGACCAGTTGTTCTCAAATCTTAGAAGGATAAGAATCACCTGGAGGGCTTGTTAAAACCCAGACTGCCAGGCCACACCCTAAGTTTCTCATTCAGGAGGTCTGGGATAAGGCTCAAGAAGTTGCATTTCTAACAAGTTCCCAGGTGATACTGCTCTTGCTGGTTCAGCAACTATGGTAGGAATGTTTTGGGATATGAAAAAACAAAGCTAAACCAAATCAAGATAGTTTTACTAGTTTTACTCTAGAAACATTTTCATTCTTAAAAAAAAAAAAAAGCTGAAATCACATGCAAAAAGCAAAGTGTATCCATAATTCAACATATAAGTTAACCGCTTGGTTGGCTGTCCACTAATGCATCCCAGAGTCTTCCGGAGTCAATAATATGAAAGGACTTGGAAGGAATTAACCAGAAAAAAATATTTTCCTTCTTAACAAAAAAGCAGGGTGAGTGAGCACTTGTGGGAACAAACAAATGTGACTTAGCATGTGCTAAGAAATATTTTGAAAGCACACTGAGAAAATTGCATCTGTCTCTTTCCTTCAAATTTGACTGTGCAATTTAGAGGCAACTGATAAGATTCCTGCTATCAACACTGTTATCTATATGTCCATCATTCTTTCACCTTAATTTTTCTGCCTGGTATTCTCTTTTCTTTTCCTAATGTTTACTTCTGTTTTTTTAGGTGTAGTCATTGTCACAAATGAGATTTTCAAAGTCAACATTTCAGTAATAGTTCCAGTTCTGTTACAAGCTAATTCTAAATATATCATTCTGTTAATTGGTATAATAGATTAAAATCTACTTGGAAAACATTTAAATGGTGAAGAGAAAGGAAAATTTATTCAAAAAGAGACTCTGGGTTACATTTTTCTATTCCTCTTTAAAGGGTTGATCATAGAAATAACTTTGCCGAAAAGCCCTGAGGATGAAGAGAAGTGCAATCTGTGTGCTCAAATGAAAATAGATTTAATCACATGAACTGTGCTGGAATTATTTTCATTCAACATTTCAAAGATATAATAATATTTTATGCCAACTTGCCCAAGCCCTAGTTTTTATGAGAAGTAATCCATCCTGAGTTCATTTTACAGTGGTTAGCTCCTTAACTGGAGATGGGTAAGTGCTTTTTTTTTTTTGTCTCCAAAGATACACTCTGCAAAATAGTCCTTCTGAGATTGGGATAATGAATAATCTCTGTGTGTGTGTATGTGTTTAACTGTAAATTTTCACACAGACCTCATCAGACACTACAAGAAAGTCATTGTAAAGAGTGCATTTTTTTTTTAAGTTAAATGAGAAACCTGAAAATATGTTTTTAGGAGCTGCACTAAAGAATTATGATTGTAGCCGGGTGTGGTGGCTCATGCCTGTAATCCCAGCACTGTGGGAGGTTGAGGTGGGTGGAGCACGAGGTCAGGAGATAGAGATGATCCTGGCTAACACGGCGAAACCCTGTCTCTACTGAAAATACAAAAAAAATTAGCCGGGCGTGGTGGCAGGTGCCTGTAGTCCCAGCCAGTCAGGAGGCTGAGGCAGGAGAATGGCGTGAACCCAGGAGGCAGAGCTTGCAGTGAGCTGAGATCACACCACTGCACTCCAGCCTGGGCGAGAGAACGAGACTCCGTCAAAAAAAACAAAAACAAAAACAAAAAAAAAAAAAACAAGAAGTATGATTGTAGAATGATTCTAGAATTTCCTAACCTAGACCTGAGGCTATGTGTGGTTAGGAAATGCTCTTGTGTATCACTATCATAGTTATTCTTGTAAATAAGTATTCATTAAATGTTATTACAGAGGAAAGATCTAGGAAGACTAATTGTTGTAGCTCTTAGAACTTGTATTAAGCTATGAATTAAGCTGTTGAATGTTTACACATATAAGGACTAGAACTAAGTTTTATTGTCTCACTCATAGCTAAGAGTGATATGTATGCTTAGGATTATTAGACATCTAGTAAATAAGGAAAAGAGTGTAGGTCATTCAATTCTGTGAACCTGGAGTTTGCTGCTGAATTAGAAAGATGACAAAAGTTCACCAGGCAAGTCACCTTCGAGCTGTCAATATCTGGCCTTTGTCTCTCAAGGGAAACCATGCAGTAACAGACACTTAGAATTTTCCACTGTATAGGCAATCTCTACCTAATTGTTTAGCAGGAAGTATCTCAACAATCTGTACAGCAGATGTCACTACCTCGCTTAACACTAGCAAATGAAGAAATAAGGGCAGAAGAGTCATATGCTAATGGAAAAGATGCACAGAGAAACTGCTGCATGGGCATAGATAATACACCTCTCTCCGGCCATCTGTCCTACCATGTGTGCTGCACATCACAAGAGGATGTGAGAAGGGGTGGACAGCTGAGTACAACTTACAAAGAGGTTTTTCAGAGTGAAAATATGATTGCTTTCAATAGTAGTGTGACACTGGAGTATGCACATTTTTATTAATATTGCAAGGAATGTATTACTAATATTATTTAAAGAACCAAAGGCTTTAAGTATTACATACTTTTATAAATATAAATTAGTGTCATGTCACTCAATACTTTCCATCACTGTGTTCTGGTATTATTTCTTGAGTGGCAAGGAAAAATGCATAGTTATTCTGAGATGCAAGAATTACACATGGCAGTTTGTTGTATGACACCATTTCTGCATAAATGACTGAAACAAAGGCTGAGAGGAGATTCTGTAGGACACCGCAAACCAAGGTAATGCTTACAAAGCTCTGAGTCAAAGAGGTGCGGTATCTATAGTGCTGTATTACCCTGGCATTAATTCATATTACCCTGGCAATCAAGTCAGAACTCAGCTTAGTACCTTAGTAGTTTGAGTGCCATGTTAAAAAAATTAAATTTTAAAATACTGCCTCTGAATTATATTTTTGCATGTATATATAAACAAATCAAATCAGGCAATCAGCTTTCCAGAATTATTTCCTAAAAAGTAGAACTATCTTTGACTCCGTTTGAGGAAAAAAAAAAAAAAAAAAGCATACTGAATAACTAGTTGGGGGAAATGGCCTGTGCCTCAAAACAAGCAAACAAACAAATAAAATCCTAAAACTAGGTTGTCAGTTTTTAGATAGATAAGAAGAAAGATAATTCCAAGAATTTCACTTAGAATATATATATTTCACTTAGAATATATATGGACCTAGTTAAATCAACAGTCATTCAAACATACAGTTGACATCAGGAATTAATATGTAGCATGTAGAAAAATTGTATAACCTCTTTGAGAGCAAACTGGCTCTCTGGTCATAAACAATTTGGTGGCAGCAATATAGATTTTAATACTGAGAAAAATATTGTGTTTTGTAAATAGACATATGATAATTAGCTTCCTAATACTAGGATAATAAGACAGTCAAACTAGGTAAAATAATAGCTATGTTTGGGATTTCAAGAAGTAAACTTCAAAACTGTTGTCAATACCAATGGTATCTAAAGATATTACATATTCTTTTTCTAGTTTATGGATTTCCTTAAGCTTTCACACTGAAGCAACTGAAAGCAGGAAAATTGTCAAGTGATAAGACAAAAAACAAGACGAAACTCCACAGTGAATTGACATTGTAATGAATATAGTAGATTACACACAATGTAGGAAGAAAAAACAATAGAGAATAGATTATATAGAGCATGCTCTTTTTTTTTTTTTTTTTTTTTTTTTTTTTTTTGAGACAGAGTCTCGCTCTGTCGCCCAGGCTGGAGTGCAGTGGCTCGATCTCGGCTCACTGCAAGCTCCGCCTCCCAGGTTCCCGCCATTCTCCTGCCTCAGTCTCCCGAGTAGCTGGGACTACAGGGGCCCCCCACCACGCCTGGCTAATTTTTTTGTGTTTTTAGTAGAGAGGAGGTTTCACCGTGTTAGCCAGAATGGTCTCGATCTCCTGACCTTGTGATCCACTCGCTCCTGTCTCCCAAAGTGATGGGATTACAGTCGTGAGCCACCGCGCTGACCAGATATTGGTTATTTAAAGAGACAAAATCACATTTCCCTCCATGGTCTGTAAGATATGATGTAATCTGTTTTTCTTTAGGACCCAAAATTTAACTCTGATTAAAGTTGAGGAAGTAATAGGCATGTCAGCTTTCAATAAAATGCACACAAAACAGTGTTTCTATCAATGTACAAATACTTGCAAAACAGTCTAGTTACCCCATCTTTACTCTTGTCAAAAAACAGTTTTCTTTGAAGAAGAGAGTTTGAAATTATACTTCAAAACTAGGAGTTATATGCACTTCTTCCTCTGAGACCATCATTTTGGCAGCAGTCTCTCAGAAATTATTTCATATTCCTTAAGCCTCAATCAGGTCTTCAACTTTCTGTTCCACAGGTGACAAAATTACATCTTATAAAGAGTTTTGAATTCATTATGAAAAATAATAGATCTTTAGGATTTAAAAGTAAAAGAAACATGCTGGGCAAGTATGTGGATCATCCATTTCCTCATTTTATAGTGACATAATCTTTGATTTGATTCAAATGTTTGACTGTGCTCAAGTAGTAAAAATTACGTGTATTAGTAGCCCCTTAGTAGCTTCCATAGGGGTTACAAAGAATTCAAAGCAATTTTCTTCTTGTCACACTGTGTGAGGCTTACTTTCAGTACTAAAAATAAACAATATAAATAAAAATAAACAAAATAAATAAAAATAAAAAATACAAAACAGTCTTCCGTGAAACACAGAAACAAAATACAACAACAACAACAAATGTGCCCTAAATCATAAGCATAGCGTATGTCTTGGTTGGCCATCTTAGAAAAAATAAGCTTACAGCCAGTCAGTAAAGCAATCAAAGGCTAAGGCAATGAAAAGCAGTCAAAATTCTAAGCTAGGTCTGTTCAAATTATTTTTATTATAAAAAATTCTCCTAATTATTTCATTTCTCCTTGAAAAGAATTTCAAACTGTACAGACTTCCCTGTAAGCATCTTATGTATGAGTAGTTTTAAAACTTTCCAACTCTCACCCTGGCTCTACTTTAGAACTGCAGTAAATTAGACAGGAGTTTTTAAGTTGTCTCTAAATGGCTATAATTAAATCCTCACTTAGCACTTTGCCATCTATACCAAGGGCAAGCTCAATGTGATAAGGGATGTGTAAGAGTAGAATTACTGAAAGAAGAAAAATTAAAAAGAAAACCTGTGACTTGGCATAGATTCTTGTGTAAAGAGCACAGGTTAGACATTCCAATAATTTATTCTACAGAGACGTTGTTATATAAAGATGAAAAAGGGTAGGTGAATAGATGAAAAATAGTCTAATCTTTCCTTTTACAGCTATGCTTAAAAGTGAACTCTTACACAAGAAATCTATTACTTGCTAAACTTTTCATCTTCTAAATTGATCGTGAAAACAAATATACTTTTTTGAAAATGACCCTAATTCAAATCCAATGTGTACTGATAGGTCAAATTGTTTGAAGTGAATCTAATTAGCAAGAATAGGCCACCTAGCCCATGGATAAGGAAAGGTATCTGATGAGACCTAGAAACAGGATGATATTAATGTCAAGAATGGCAGGGTTGGTGGTTACTCAAAAAATATAGCTGCTAAGTTGAGTGGAAAAAACAAACAAACAAACAAACAAAAAAACACTGTCCTATTTGAGATAAGAAGGGAATTACCAATTGCTATTTTCCTAGCTACTAAAAAACTTAAAATAGAAACAAAGACACAGAACACTGCTGTTGTAGCAATTATAATCGTGTTTGAATGAATTTTTATGAACTTCTCACTTGATCAGTTAGTAAACTACTTTTTATTTTCAGGAACAAATTAATTTTTAGAGATGAAGTGAACATTTATCAGACAACTACAGTTTAAGAGTGAGGATTTCTGATTTTTCTATAACTGAAAGACAAGCTGGACTATGATCTAAGTATTACAAAATAATTCTTCATTATTTGGTGGCAGCGTGTGGTGGCTCATGCCTGTAATCCCAGAACTTTGGAAGGCCAAGGCGGGTGGATCACTTGAGGTCAAGAGGTCAAGACCAGCCTGGCCAACATGGTGAAACCCCATCTCTACTAAAAATACAAAAAATGAGCTGGGAGTGGTGCTGCATGTCTGTAATCCCAGCTATTGGGGAGGCTGAGGCAAATCCCTTAAACTCGGGAGGTGGAGGTTACAGTGAGCCAAAAACGTGTCATTTCACTCCAGCCTGGGCAATAGACCAAGATTTTGTCTCAAAACAAACAAACTAAAACATACAAACAAAAAACTATTTTGAATATGGAGGAAAATGTACCATATATTTACAAAGCACAATATAATTCACTTGAGTATTATCAGGCATTATTTTCTGATGATCAACAACACTGTCTGAATATAAGGAAAATTACATTGTGAACATTTACCTGAGAAAAAGGAGATGCAATGAGAACAAAAAAATGGCATGCCTCCATGTGAGTGCTTCACCAATATATAAGAGGAAGGGTCTTTTGACTCCTTCTTCATTCATGTTTCACCCTCATAACATTGGTTTTAAAACACTGTATCTCATTTACCTTTCTTCTAAGAAAAATTGAGTGCTTGGTGTTCATGTTTCATTCAAAATGCTCAGAAACATATCTCTTCCTAGGGGAGGTACAATGTCATTTTCAAGGGTAGTGCTAATCAAAGTCAACTTGTTAATTGGTTGTGATTGTTTTCCAAGTATTTGAATGCTACCTAGTTATTCCAGCTGCAATTCTAGGTTATTAGGCATCTAGATCTCAGCCAAAATAACAAAAATACATTGTAATCATGGTTTTCAATATAAATAAAAAAACATATACAAGTCCTTTGCTAGTGTTTCATTGATGAGCTAAAATCAATCTTTCCACTTTCTGGGAATTTATTACAATCATTCTAATTTTATATACTCTAATTTTTCTCATACCTAATATACTATATTAGTATCACTACAAATACTGTAAAATATTTCTAGACAGAAATAATCCAGGCACCACATTGCCTTAGCAAGCTAATCTTTTAGCAGAGAGTAGCAATAACATTTCAAAAACTAATGTTTATAGTAAAATGTGTTAATTGGTTATTTACTTATGATAATAGGTGATTGGTGAACATTATTAAATATATGTGCCCTAGTTCTTCTTTCTTCAATATGTTTGTTTTTAAGGACTTAGATTTCACATTAAAAATCTAAACTACATGACTGTATTCAAGTAGAAATAACTAGTCAAAGTCTAAATAGTAATTTCGAGAACATGAAATTTTATATAAATAATTAACATATAAGTCATTATACAAATAATTTTCTATTTGTGCATCCAGCTACGGACATCATAAATAGTTGATCTTTGGTTTTCACATATTTATACACTTTGTTGGTTTTTGGCCTTAGAAATATAATTTTATTACATATTGTTAAATGCTGAATACATCTAATTTTATAGATGAATTCTATTGGAATTTGACTATAGTTCCAGAGAGTAACCTTAGCTTCAGAAGACTGTACAATGAAAATGTGGAATGTTAAATGTATTAGGTTTACAAAAAATTTATTTCAAATTTAAAAAGAGAGAATATTATGATGAATGTTACATTGTTTTTGTTGTTTCATCAGAAAAAAATGTATTGCACATATTTAAGGTGCAAAATATAACGCTTGATATACTTACACATAATGACATAGTAATTTTAGCCAACTAACATATCCATTCTCTTGCATAATTACCGTTTTGTATGTGTGTGGAGTAAGAGCACCTAAAATCTATTTCTTAGGTAATTTCTAGTATGTAATACAATATTGTAACTATAGTCTTCATGTTGTACCTTAGATCTCTAGACTTATTCAACCTACATATCTGCCACTTTAATTTTACTTATTTATTTACTTATTTGAGATGGAGTTTCACTCTGTCACCCAGTCTAGAGTGCAGTGGCACAGTCTCAGCTCAATACAACCTCCACCTCCTGGGCACGGGTGATCTTCCTGCCTCAGCCTCCCGAGTAGCTGGGATTACAGGCACCTGCCACCACACCCAGCTAATTTTTTTGTATTTTTAGTAGAGACGGGGTTTTACCATGTTGGCCAGGCTGGTCTGGAACTCTTGACCTCAAGTGATCCGCCTGCCTTGGCCTCCCAAAGTGCTGGGATTGCAGGTGTGAGCCACAGCGCCCAGCTCATATCTGGCACTTTATACCTTTTGTTCTACATCTCCCATTTCTTCACATTTCCCCCTACCCCAACCCCTGAAATCACTGTTTTATTCTCTATGTATTTGCCTTTTTCTTTTTTTTAAGATTTCACATACAGGGAGATCATGCAGTATTTTCTTTCTCTTTCTGGATTATTTCACCTAGCATAATGTCCTCCAGGTTCATTCATGTTGTTACAAATGACAGAATTTTCTTCTTTCTTTACACTGAATAATATTCAATTGTTATGTACTTACCATGATTACTAGTTAAGTACCCTGTTTTAAAATTTTATAAAATCTAACATTAAATCTGTATGTATAGTACAAAGAACGATAAATGAGCATATTTTGCGGGTAAAGAAAAATGAAGAATATATGAACTGGATATCAGAAAAGGTAAAAAAAAAAAATACATATAAATCAAATCCCCTTTGTAATTTTTTCTCATGCTTCTTTCTAGCCTGCCCTAAGCTCCCCAAATAACAGGACTTCAACACTATTAATTCAATTATTGACTCACGAAATACTCCCTTTTCCCATTCCAGCCCCATAAATTAACCAGTGTTTAGATTATCTAAATAAGGTGTTGACGGATGTAATGGAAATAACTAATCAGGCTTAAGATGATATTTTCAATAGCCTCCAGGAACTTTTGTATTTTTTCATTATTCCTTCTTATTATATAATTTAAATTTATAGCTGTGCTAAAATGGTTATGGATTTTTAGAAGATTCTAACAGTAAGATTACAAGAAGGCAATCAAATATCATTATAATAAGAGTTCAATGGGTCTATTTACATCTTAATTCTATTAGCAATTTCAAATATTGCCTGTCAAGTAGGGTTTAACTGAAACCAAAATCAGGTTTAGAACTCTGGGGAATAATGTGTCAATCTTGAGATAAATCATAGAATGTAAAAGTCTTTGGTGGACAGGCATGTATTTGTGTTTAACGTAGCAAAAGAACACAGTTACAACGGTATTTCCTATTTTGTTTTAAGATGCATATTTGATAAAGAAAGGGAAGAAAAAATATCTTATAGCTAGAGTAAAAAATGTTGGTAATACATTAGTTTAATGGTCCATAGGTTCTTCTCTTATAAATACACAAATTAAATATTTTTGCGATGATGTATATTATCCATTAGTTCAAAATAGCACTGTGTCTTGCACTGTTCAACAAATAATATTATGCCATTATGCATTTTTTTCTCTAAAACTTATAATTCACTATTATTTTATTATACTGACCTTCAATCTTCTATCTCAGTACAAAATCCTGTGAAATGAATTCCCCTCTTCATTACTTAAGGTTATTTTTTGGTGTTTTATTGTTTAAAAGTCAAATACTGTTTCTTTGACTACTTTTGTATTCTTACTACACTCCACACTGTAGAGTCCCCTGACTAACATGCAATGAACATGCCTTTTTTGGATGGGGGTTGAATTGGCAAATTAAGTTTAAGGTGGATGAATCTTTTATATCATCAAAGAATATAAGAAGTATTAGCTAAATGTAATTTTAAAACATGATTTATTTACATATTTCACACAGCATAGTCTTACTAATAGTAGCAATATTTTTGCAATTATTAACTATATTAATCTGTTATAGATTATTTATACTATAGTCTCTACATTGCAAATTCATTCCAAATGTTATGGCATCATATAAATATTCATGTAGTGATTGGCAGGAAGGGTTATTTAATTCAATTCTGAATTAACAACAAAATTGGGTGCTATTCAACATCATTGAGCATGTGTTACATGGCAACAGCCTTTATTATTAATATTAATTTATTGGGAGCAAAATACCAGAGAGAGAACTAAAAATTAGGCCATTATTAAATTTTTACTATATGTCAACTCTGCCATATGATGTTACAGTTTCTCAGTGTTTCAATTCATGTAGTAATGTCAAGATAGTTATACTTGTATTTTAAAATAATTCTTAAGGTTTGTACTTTCTACCAAGAAAAATCAGAACTTGTCAATTTACTGACCTCTGAGACACACAAAAAACCAAGCCTATAATTAGTCCTCAGCATTGCAATAACGATTTACTCTTCTACACTCTAAGGATAATATACCAGTTTTGAGAAATGGTCTTCATGAACATATTTCTTTAAAAGCACAACCAACAAGTAAAAAACTCAGACTCAAAGCATCTTCTTAATTATTGTTCCTCTCCTGACTATGAGCCATTATCTATTAGGAGACTCTCTAGCCAATGTAGTAAGCAACAGCCTCCAACTTTTGGTTGATTTCTACACTTCCTTCAAATGTATCTCAAAAGTTATGTCCAATGTGAAATTTCCCATAAAATTACAAAGAGCTTGTGTCTTTCTCCTATGAGCTTCTCAAGTAGGTTTACTCTCTGATATAGTTGGATATTTGTCCCCTCCAAATCTCATATTGAAAATTGGTCCCCAGTGTTGGAGGTGGGGCCTGGTGAGAGGAGTTTGGGTCAAAAGGGCAGATCCCTCAAGAATGGCTTGGTGTCATTCTCATCAGATTGAGGAAATTCTTACTCTTATTTCCCACAAGATCTGGCAGAAAAAAAAAAAAAAGTCTAGCACCTTCCTCCTTTCTCTGTCTCATCATTCCTCCCTCTTGCCATGTGATGCTGACTCCCTGTTGCCTTCCCCTTCCGCCATGAGGCCCTATGAGGCCCTTACCAGAAACAGATGCTGGTGTCATGCTTCTTGTACAGCCTGCAGAACATTTTCTTTATAAATTACCTGGCCTCAGGTATTCCTATATAGCAACATAAATGGACTAAGACACTGACAAAAACCTTTTTTACTGCAGTTATTACTTTTGTGATTTTTGACCAGGAGTTTCTCAAACACAGCATTCTGTTCCATTTACACCTCAGCCTCCAGAGCCTACTATGTGCTGGTGCATGGTTGCACGATTATTTGATGAATAAATAATTCAATAAATTAAATAGATTTAAATAGGTCTCTTCCTCCCAAGCTAATATTGGGCAGTTTTTAAAAATCAGCTTGTTATTATTTGGATGCCAGTCTAATCTCTTGGAATATATGTCTTGGGAGAGGGTGATTATTGCAAACATATTTTAAATGAGCATTCTATCAGATTGATTTCATTAATTTATAGTTGTCTCAAATTTTATCCATGACCACTCAAAGTAAAGATATATTTCCCTTAAATAATTGTATTTTCCAACATAATGAACTCTTCCAGACTAAAAGGAATGGAGAATATATCATTTATATTTATGAAACTGTAAGATGTATGACGATGTTTACACTCATAAGAATTATACTCCCTACTCACTGGAAATAGAATTAGTGTATATAGGATAATTATTTCACCTTCAGTGAACTGATTTTAGTTTTTTCTCATTTATTGGATTAATATAGATTTCACAGTGACTTTTCCAAAGTTCAAACATGGTCAATGAAGTATTTATGATTTTTACCAAGATATTTTTCCTTTTAGTTCCCTCCTCAAGCACTTCACAGGATTTTTCAGAAATATGTAATGGCTAGATGTGGTGGCTTTGAAGATTTATAGGATTTATTTTTAACTTTGAAAAGTTTATAGTTTACAGTTAAAATATTGTTTTGTTCCAGAATTGAAAGAAAAATGTTCATGCCTGTGATCCAAGTGATGTGATTTAATATGCACAAAATACAATTAGAAGTTATATAAGTTCACTGTATTTTGAGGGTAAAAATATTCATTTCATATGACACTGTTATTTATATTGTTGGATATCATGAGTACTTATTTCAAAATTCTGTTAACCAATATGTATTTTCACAAAAGTGTTCAGGCAAGTGTCTTGGAAAAAAATAGTGCCACTCTCACAAATATGTAAAAATGTAGCCCCCTCAGAATACATACATAGTAGGTTCATACATATTCAGATCATATTTCCAAGAAACAAAACAAATAAAGACCAACATAAATATTCAGCTTAAATTAACCATATTTTATCTTAAATTATTTCAAAATAAATTATTATGCAACATTTTATTTTAGATTGTGTGTCCAATCTCATTTTTTCTGTCCATGTGTTTTCCTTAATCATATTTTTTCCCACTACTGCATTTGTAAAATCATTATAGTAACCAAAAATCATGCACAAAGTAAATTTTCCTTATTTTATGAATAAAATTGTTGGATCTAGAAATTAACCATTTCAAAACTTAGCATATAGTCATAATGTTTATAATGTGTTTAAAAATATCTTTGTGGGCCCATTTATCATTTTGCATACTCCAATATTCACTTTTCTTCATTTTCCAAACTATGTTTTAAAATGACTGAAACTGATGTGAAAGAACTTTAAAAAAATGTGACCTGTTTCCTTATATTGGCTGCAGATGGGAATTGGTTCATGAAAAGCAATTTCTAAAAATGCATCAACAAATATGTTCTGCCATTATGCACAAGTCAAGTTCTGAGTCAAGAATAAGGGTGGCATTACCCAAATGTCCATCAGTGACAGATTGGATTAAGAAAATGTGGCACATATACACCATGGAATACTATGCAGCCATCAAAAAGGATGAGTTTGAGTCCTTTGTAGGGACTTGGATGCAGCTGGAATCCATCATTCTTAGCAAACTATCACAAGAACAGAAAACCAAACACCGCATGTTCTCACTCATAGGTGGGAACTGAACAATGAGATCACTCGGACTCAGGAAGGGGAACATCACACACCGGGGCCTATCATGGGGGGGGGGGGGGAGGGGGGGGAGGGGGGGGATTGCATTGGGAGTTATACCTGATGTAAATGACGAGTTGATGGGTGCAGCACAGCAACATGGCACAAGTATACATATGTAACAAACCTGCACGTTATGCACATGTACCCTACAACTTAAAGTATAATAATAATAAATAAATTAAAAAAAAAAAGAGTAAGGGTGGCAATTTGAAGCTATAGTAATTCTCAAACATGATTTAATTTTTCAGGACCTTCAGATATGGAATTTTAATTAACCAATTTTGAGATTTGTACATGAACTTTAATGGCATATAAATTCATTTCAACAGGATTTCCTGTAGATATGAACACAGGGTACAAAAAAGGCTTAAAACTTGATGTTTATGTCTGCTCTCAGCTGGCTAAAACTTAGCTGGTAAAAGGACTTCAAGTGCCTTGACGAGCTAGAGAGGTCTAAATGTAATATCAGATAAGAAGAGCTATATTGATCTGCTTCTGCTTCCTAGATGCTAATCTTCCAGTTTCATGAGGACTCAAAAAAGAAGTCAATGACTTCCATCATGAAAGTTCTATTCCAGACAGTGATTTTGCATCAACTAAAAAAGTATTTAAAAAGACCGGGATTAGAATTTTATACATTTTCTCCTAGAATGTTATCTCCTTAAAGTTTTCTTTTCTTGAAGAAAATGGTGCCACACAGACACACACAAAATTATTTTTCTTTTCATAGTCACCGATTTTTTGCAGTCAGAGAGAGTGAGAGACAAAGACAGAAACTGAACGGAGATATCTTCAAGCACATGTATCTATTTGTGCCTGTTTACATTATTTGATATTAAAAAATTGCTAATATTTAATCACTGTCTAAAATTCACATATCAGTTTTTCAAAGTGCTGTTCCAAAAGAGAATACATTTCCCCAGAGAATTTATTTATTTGCCTCTCAAATTCTGTGGATGAATGGTAAGCATGATAGACTAAGCCTGAGTTGCCATTAACCTGAGAGATCAATGTGGACTGTTGGTCAGTCTCATGGCACTCCATTTCTTCTTCACTCTAATCGCAAAAAGAAGTCACCCTTTGACCTTATAATTAGATCACATTCTCTACTAGATCTCCAGAATAAATAAGAATTCCTGGGGAAACGACAGCCACAAATGGATAGGACAGCTAGAGGTCGTGTAAAAATCTGGGCAAGGCCAGGCATGGAGGCTCATGCCTGTAATCTCAGCACTCTGGGAGGCCGAGTCGGGTGGATCACCTGAGGTCAGGAGTTTGAGACCAGCCTGGCCAACATGGTGAAACCCCGTCTCTACTAAAAATACAAAAATTAGCTAGGCGTGGTGGTGTGAGCCTGTAGTCCCAGCTACTTGGGAGGCTGAGGCAGGAGAATCTCTTGAACCTGGGAGGCAGAGGTTGCAGTGAGCCAAGATTGTGCCACTGCACTCCAACCTGGTGACAGAGCAAGACTCCTCTATGCCCCCCACCCCCCCCAAAAAAAATCTGGGCAAAATCATCCCACCTACAATGTTGCCTCAGAGACCATGACTATCACATGCTAGGAAGTAGAATCTGTATGATAGGCATAGAAACTGCTATCATGGAGAATTGGGAAGAGCTTCTCAGTTCATCAATCCATTGATATAGAGGACAGTATGCGAAGGTAGTTTTCCCAGCTGTATGTCCTCTATCCCAAACCAGCACCTTACCATTAGGAAAAGATACAATGAGAGAATAACTCCTGTAGAGTTTTTGGTTTGCAGTCCTTTTAGAAAATAAGCTCAAATGACAGCTTTAAGTTTCACTAAGAGCATTAGTGGAAAACAATATGTAATATACTACCAATATTGTCTCTTATTTTAACAGTGCTCTGTAATTCATTAATTCTTTTCAGTCTAATGCTATAATGTACAATAAATTGCCTCCTGTAAAATGGCAAAAAGGAAAATAACGCCAAATAGTAACCACAATTTCAGGAGAATTGTGCTACACTGTGATCAAAAACTGTTTTAAATTTTACATTCTGCATATGTACTGCCTAGTGACAAGCTATGCAATTACAAATATATTCTTCATGTTGGTGTCTTGAATGTTCCTAATGAAAGTTGCATAATGTAACGAGAAGGTTTCAAATACTGCTAAACTCTACAAATGCTCTGTCTGTTTTATCATTTTCTTCAGTGAACAGGTACATTTTTAAGGCACCCAAGTGTCAACAAGTGTATCTAATAGAGCCTTGAGCTTCAGTGATTTCATAAAAGAGGAACTTGCCAATGAATTTAAGAAAAGTACATTATATATTCAGGTTAGATTCACAAATCCAATGTTGCATGGCAAGAAGTCTATGCTCATTTCTTGGTATCATGAATTGCAATTTTTCCCCCAATTCAGAGAACCAAACCTAAATAAATGAACAACTTGAAGGTAGCTTATACTGTAGAAGTCTTACAGAAGGAATTTATCATGTATTCAGTTTAAAGGGTTCAGTTTATGAGTGCCATGAAAGTGATACATGTCATCTAGTATGCACAGATACAGAATCAGGTGGCCCAAAATAAATCTAATGTACAATTTGTAGTAAAAATATGCTTCAATCATTCTCTCTCTTTTCCATATATATATATATATACACACACACACACACATATGTTTGTGTATACATACACACAATCACACATATATAAACATACATATGTTTTGTTTTGCTTTTTAAATTTAAATTGTAACTGCTGTTGTAGGAAAACAATATATTAATAGCCACACTCGCAGCCATCTCAAAACATACAGCTATGGAAAGCTAGGAATTAGAGATAAATTTAGAATGACTGAAGAAAGGGTGATTTTCTTATTTTGGATACCAAAATAAGCCAGGTAGCAAATAAAAATTTGTCACTGAAACTGAATTGAAATACTAATATTAGGAAGTGACTGGAGAAAAAAATATGTATCTTTTTAAAGGTAAACAAAATAAATTTAGTTAATCGTTAAAGGAAACCATTTCTTAAGCCAAGTGAGACATATATTTTAAGATGAGATCATTAAATACTACAGAGTAATAGGATAAAAGATTGCAATACAAGACAAAATAATTGTTGTTCATGACATTTTAAAAATTATATAGCTCTCATAATTTTCAAAATATTTATTAATTTCATCCTGGAAAATTTAATAACAAGTCCAAAATTCATTCCATCACTCATTGAATTAAAAGTCATAATAGTACCATTCTCCCCAGAATGAAATCTTTATTCCTTAAGCTGCTCCTCAATTTGTTTGCAGTGCAGTTCAGTTATTCTTTAAATTTAAAACAGTGTTGTTTGCCACAGGAACTGTAAACTTTAAAGTCTGCAGAGCACAAAGTGAAGCGGAGATCAATCAGCGGGTTAAATATATTTTCCTGGGCAGTCTACATTTCGTGGCTTGAATTGCACTCTCGTTTCTTATATAGATAAAATTAGCCAGCACCACTTTAGGTTAAACTGCGTAGAAAATGCTATGAAGGTAGCATCTTTATATTTCTGAACTGCCCCACCATGACTGAGCTAAAAAGAAATTCCCTATCTCTGCAAGCAGCATATTGCTTTTATTTTCAAAGGAGCAGAGTAGGGTAAAAATATGGGCATTGCTTTTTTTTTTTTTTTTTTTTTTTTTTTTCCCCGAAGGTAACACTTTAAAAACCCACCGGAAGAGGAATAATTGATTTATTCCTTGTGTAAACAACATTGATAGCTTTTTAAATCTTGCATGTTGTTTTAGATAGAAATTAAAGCATTGTCCCATACCTTCAATTTTTCTGTGCTCTGAATATTTCATTGACTTGTGTGACCTTGAGTAGAGCTATTGAAAAGTCTAGACTTGGTCGTTCTAAGTGTAAGTTTCATTCTGTTCTTAAAATGACATGATTCTTATTGATGTTAAAATCCTGAATCTAAAAAAAATGTGCATTCTTCTAAAAACATCTGCACACTGATAATAGAAAATTCGGAATACAGGTGGTATTTCATGTCCACAAGTAGCCACTTATCTACACAGGAAAGATAAGTAATGATTTGCGTTTAAGAATAGGTAGAAAAAAAGAAGTCCTGTAAACAACCATAGGCACAGCACCACTGCTAACTCTTTTTTATGTAAAGAACGGGGTTGGCACTGTTTCTTCAAACCTCTGTAGGGAAAGAAGCTGGCACAGTGCTGGAGGTAGCTGATGCCTGGCTGGAGAACAGAAACCCAACAACACTGAAAATAATGCAAAGTATGGACATGTTGACAGAAATAGGAGATTCATGTCCTTAGGGAATGCCCACCGGAATCCAAAGTAGCTTTTGCCAATGACCATTCACTAACACATAATTAATGCTGAATATAAATTTATTAAATAAATTAATTACTTCAAAAGTAACTTCTGCATAAGCAGCTCAGAAATAAATAAAATAAATGTGCATAAACTATTCTAAAATTTCAGGATGGTGAAAGAAAGATCAAGGTTAACTAAAGATAAGGACTTGTTTCCAGAGGTCATGCTTGAATTGTCTTTTAAATGAACAGTGCACTGTAAGCTATTGGTGACAAGACTGAAGTTCATTTATCTTTGGCTTGCCACACATTGTAACGCCTACTGGACAGTTAGGAAATATTTATTGAATAAGTAAGGAGAAAGGAGGTGAGGCAAGAAATGAGTGGCATCTGTAGCATTTGTTAGGGGCTAATTTGTACAATGCTAAGGCATTTGAGATTATACTATGACTGGAGAAATAGAGGGTTGTGAAGCTGAGGAGAAAAATATGATTTCATTTTTTATTTGGTAGAAATGTGGAGGGTGACTTAGTGGGCTGGGATTTGATGGCAGGGAGTCCAGTTAGAACAGTACTGTGATTATGTAGACAGAATGATGAAGATCTGATAACTTAGTTGAAGAACCTTCTCAGATTTTTAGGGATCACTCACTTAAATGATAAATTGTAAAGGTACACTTCCATGGCATTCAGTGAAACAGGTCTTCTTGAGTAGAGTATAAAGATACCATATATATAAAGTACCATTGTTTAAGAAACATCAACATCTAGATTTCCTTCTATTAAAAGTTAACTTCTATTATGTTTTCCAGAAATAAGTTAATATTTATATCTCTGGTGGAATACCTACATGCCTATCTGTTTGCTTAGGAGTGGAAAAGAAAAGAAAATCTGACTAAAACATTGGGATTGGTTACTATTTCAATGTTTTATGGTCCTTTTCTTTATAGTTTATCAGTTACATAAAAATCTACAACATAACTATGTGTCCATAACAGAATTAAATATTCTTATTTATGGGTGATATAGGCATATTTCCATTTAATGTTCTTTCCAAACTATAAAAAAGGACGGAAAAATTTCCAACATCCATCTCATTTAAATATATATTAAGTGGCTATCACCTTTACAATGTCAACTGCCCTCTTTCTAATTTGATGTTTAAAGACAACATGTAATTAATGTACAATTTTAAGGAACGAACAAGATAGAAACGAGTGGGTTAGATGATGATATTTCTTGAGTGAACACAAGCTATTTTTTAAAATGAATTAAAAGTACAACTATGCACAGGAGGTGACACAGCATAGTTAACAAATGCAGCTGCTTCACAACTAGAAAATGAAGAGAATATTCTATACTGAATGAAAACAAATTATTGTAATGTATATCAATGATAAGATGGGAGTATATATATTTAAGTAATTCTGCTGGTCTCTCAAGAGAGAGGCGTTCCAAAAGTTGCAAGGCTCATGAGTATGTCCTCACAAAACAGTACTGGTCATATACAGTGTTCTTTTTTGCTTGTTTGTACAGTTCTGTCTCTTGAGAAAGATAAACATGACATTAGTCCTCATACATGAGAACAACTCTAATGCCAATGAAATGCTCAATAAAACTAAAATTTAGTAATGGGCCTTAAAGGATGGAAAAAAGTAGAGGCACTCCTCAGTTTTGCATTCAATACACAATTGATGGATCTTCTTGAGTAACATTGATACATTCAAAAATCTCCTGCTCCCTTGAAGAGTGACTTTATAACAAAGTTGGAAATAAATAAACTGAGCTTGGCCGGGTGCAGTGGCTCACACCTGTAATCCCAGCACTTTGGGAGGCCGAGGCCAGTGGATCACGAGGTCAGGAGTTCGAGACCAGCCTGGCAAAGATGGTGAAACCCCGTCTCTACTAAAAATACAAAAATTAGCATGGCACGGTGGTGCGCCCCTGTAATCCCAGCTACTACTCGGGAGGCCGAGGCAGGAGAATCGCATGAACCCAGGAGGCAGAGGTTGCAGTGAGCCAAGATCGTGCCACTGCACTCCAGCATGGTGACAGAGTGAGACTTTCAAGATAAATAAATAAATAAAATAAAAAATAAAAATAAAATAAACTGAGTTTGTGCAGTATCGAAATAACAGAAGTCATATACTAAGAAAAATGTTTTGTATCAGCAAAATTCTCTGCTTCCTCTTCTTGGCTTATAAATCAAAACATCATTATGCACTTGATAAGTATAGGGTAAACCATGTGGGGTAAACATTTGTGCATTCTAAACTGCAAAAAATGCTTTTATAGTATCTTTTCTTGTGTTGTATTCTGATTAATACTGAAGTCTTGTTGCACTATTTTGTGATTTTTAAAGTTACTACCAAGTGAAAAGCACTCTTCTAGTATAGTTTACCTCAAGTATGGATTGTGGAAGCATGATTTTAAAAGTATTTATTTTCTCAAAGAAGATTTAAATCTATTGAAGGAGGCAGATATAAACAAAAAGAGTTAGAGAAAGTAAGAGTAGGAAGTTTGAGTTTGTATTTAGAATGTTTCTAGCTAGTTTCGAGGCTTGAAGTTAGTATAATCAAGAGGAGGGTTTAGGTATAGGGATGTTAAGAATCACAATTATCCTGGGAACTTGAGAAAAGTACACATACCCAGTGCTTCTTGCCTCTCAAGAAATATCAGAATATTAGGAGGGCATTTGGGGAAGATGGCTATACTTCTGATTGTTATAGAACTCTTTTCAACTCCCCTTTATGAATAACCATGTTGCTAAAACGTAAATTGCTCAAAGACAATAACATAATCTAACCCTTGCCAAGGGCATAGTAGCTTCTCCCGAATAGGTGATGAACTGACTGGATAATTATCTACCATATGCTGGAGACCTGGACTAAAGCTTATTTTACACAAACTTTCAAGTGCCAGCCAATGTCATTTGAACACTAATTCCACGTGTAGCAAATACTCATCAGCACCAGTCCTTACAACCCCTGATGCTTATTTTATTTTTGTCCATGATCATAAATGAATATATGAAATAGATGGACAGACAGATAGACAAACAACTAAAGATCTATGTCTCTAGGGTCACCTCTGTTGCAGTGGGACATGGGATATAGCGAAAGTCTCAGTTTACCCACCTTGCACATACCAAGTTTACAGATGGGAATAGTAACACCCTTATTCATATGATGGGAAGTAATAAAGACAAGAATGTATATGAAAATGCCCATCATGAGGCTTGGGACATAAAAGCTTTCAATTGAGTACAGTATGACAGATTTTGAATTTGGAAGTCAGAAAAGGGGAGTAGGTAATATTAGGACCCATAAGAAAAGTGGATCTTTCATTTGTCTTACATTAAAACCAAAATCATTTGGGTCAATAATTCCAACATTCTGAAAAAAAAAAAGTGTATTTACACAACTTTGGAATCAAAAACACCTTTGAATTCAGGCAGAACATCCACTTGAAGAAAACATTAGTGTTTGATATTATGTAATCACTGATTGAAATATATTCAAGGAGTGTTCAGCCCTGTATCTAAAAACAGGAACAACAAACCATAAAAATATTATTTTTGTCTGGGCACAGTGGCTCATACCTGTAATTCCAACACTTTGGGAGACCAAGGTAGGGGAATCTTTCAGGTTAGGAGCTCAAGACCAGCCTAAGCAACATGGTGAGATACAGTCTCTACAAAAAAATTTAAAAGTATCTGGGTATAGTGGCTTGCACCTGTTGTCTCAGCTACTTTGGAGGCTGAGGTGGGAGGATTGCTTAAGTTCAGGAGGTCGAGGCATCAGTGAGCTGTGTTCACATTTTATATATATACATATTTTGTATATATACATGAAATATATGTACGTTTATATATTTTTTTACTTTTAAACAACTATGTGAAAGTGTTCCATATGTTCCATGTCATCACTGATGTGTCAAACAGCTCTAAAATAATTCCTGAATTAATTTTTCTTCCTCTCAGCATCTTCTTTTATTCTCCATAAAGAAGCAGATAACTGGACAACAGCTTCTCATATGAATGCAAAATAACAAAAATTATTGGTGTGAAGTAATTGCTATTGCCCATGAAAACCTTTATAATTATTGTTGCCTTTGTGAAATAATCAATATTTATGAAAAAAGAGAAATTATATATACTGAAATTATAAAATTAATAATACCAATAGTTTTAATTTTATGTAATCCTAGTTCATTCAGAACTAAAAAAAAAGTTGTGGCTTATACCATAGAACATCATTTTACATCATAGAACAATGAAATTCCAAAAGGTTATATGACTTCTTCAATATTATATAATATATGACAGGCAGAGTTAGGACTGGAAGAAGTGAGGTCACCAGATACTCCTCAGAATTTAAATAAAACATTGAGTGAGAATTGTAGCTTCAAGAAAGTATCTTTAATTAGATGCTGCGTCCAAATTAAGGACAAAAGTTTTAGTAAAGAGTACAGAATTTTTTGGGTTGACATTTCTTGAATTATTGTAGACACATTCAATGCATGTATTTAGAAATTCTGCCACTGGAATGGTTAAGACTTCATTTTGTGTATAATATGCTGTTGGGTTTAGGTTTGCATCGGTGAAAAGCATAAAAGACCTGGGAGATTTAGAGACATCTAAATTAATTGAAGACTTGATTTGTCTATTAAAAAAATACATATCCCTGTTAGGTTTCTTACTCTCTCCTTTGTTGATTCTCACAAATATGTTAAATTGGTATTTCCCATTAATTGTGAAAAAAGTTTATAGATAACATTTAAATGAATTATAAATTGACTTCTGGAATTAACACATATAATTTTATATACATTCAAAAATAACATTTCAGTACCTATCTAGAAAAATTTAAAAACTAAGAACAATGCACTATTCATGTCAATCACCAGACAATGGCTGATCATTATTAAAATATCTGTGCGTAATTGTTATTACAAATGAAAGTATGATTTTCATCCACTGAACACAAAAAAATTTATAAGAAAACAAAAGAAATATCAAAGATGATACATTCTGTGTAAATAGCATGCACCCAGAGAAAATAATTTGTAATTGTATACTGTGAGATTTGTTGTTTATGCTGCCAAGGGGTAAGGTTTACTGAATCCCACCTTTCATTAAATCAGTGGCCTTGAATTGCACTGTGCTCGGGGAAAAGCTTTGTATTTGGAATTAGGCACAACTGTAATTGCAACCTAGTACTAACACATGCAAATAGTGGACTGGAAACTATTATTATGCTTTTCAGAATCTTGTTTTTTCTTTTTTTTGTTTATAAATGTTGGAATAACAATTCCTATTCTGTAATGCACAGTAGAGTATCAATGAGAATGTATATGAAGTCTCCTAGGACACAGCTTGGCCCTATGAGTATTCAATTGTCTTTCTTTCCTGAGTAATCAACCTGGGTCTCTACCTAGGCTCTTCCCCTGATCTAAACTGGAAATCCACAGGTTCACCTAGGATGGGGCTGTACTATTTCCTGTGCCAGAAAGAAACTTCTGAAATGTGTGTATTAAGCCTGGGGTCAGACTGCATCTTTCTATCTTTTGTCAGCGTCTTATTTTTAACGTTCAAGTGGTTTAGACAGGAGTGAAGATTCCCCTCCGCTCCTCTTCTTTTGACCATGCTTAAAATCTGGGAAGATAAGTTTTGTACTGTTACTGATACTTGTTTGGAATTAGAATGAGAGAGTCAGAGTAAGTAAATATGAAAACACATTTGAGTGTAGTAAGTAAGATATGTCCCTAAGCCTACAGGTCATTTGCTCATTTTATTCTAAGGCATGAGTCTGGGTGACAGAGCGAGACCCTGCCTCAAAAACAAATAAAACTCATCAAATATCTGTTTATATATACAAAAATATTTAATTTGTTAAGTGAGAAAAAGTGAGAATCAGACCCTGGGTTACAATTTATTGTCTTATGTTTTGATTTTCTGACTTTCCAGTTCAATTTAAGAGAAGAAATCTGGGCTTCATGAAGCAAAGCTATTCCTAATGCAGTCTACAGATTGTTAACCCCCTAACAGCTCAAGGGGCTCCATATTCGCTCACACTCCACAGTCACTCAGGCCACTGCAGCCTGCTCCTCTCCTATCACTGCAAGAAGTACTTGCTGTCATTGGTTATCCAAGCTAAGGTTGGATTTAGAAACAGTATTTTTCTACTTTCATGTTTTTGGCATGAAGCCTACCTACCTGATTTCTAATATTCAGCTAAATATACTAGTCTGTTAAGGTACGGCTTTGTTATCAATGCCAGAATGAAAACCGTTGATAGAAAGGAGTATCATTCTTAGGCAAGGAGTTGCTAATAGGTGAAGATTAGAAAAAATAGATGTTTTTAATCCTTAGAAATAAACCTTAAAAAGGAAATGCGTAAGTATGTCGTATCTCTGTAATAAATCTGTAAAAGCAAAATGTGTGATCATCATTTATCCATAGTTAGCAATTTCTCTCCAATTATAGCTTTTCTGCATAAATGAGTCATACTATATCCAGATACCTTTATAAATTTACATTTGCAGTAATAAATAGCAGGAGTGGCAGATGCTTTCCAGTCACTATTATTGGGTTTCCACATCCACTGAAAGCAAACTCATAGACTACCTATTCTACAAGTAGGCTGAAGTGGGCTAATCTAATGGATAATGGATTGGAAAAATAATTGATTAAGTCTCAAGAAAATTTGAGTGAAAAATGCACAGTTTTTTAACAATGATTATATAGCAAATATAATAAAAAGTGTTAGATTTCAACTGTTCAACTTGATAGTGTAATATCTAAGGAAAAAAAAATAGTCTAGTGGATTCCAAGACTCTTCAGTCGGTGATTTTCATTCCTCTGTGCTTTAGAAGTTAAGATGAGTCCTCCAGGGACTGATAATGTCATCCTGCAGAATACAATAAGCAATCTTGCCTCCTTGAACAATTAACATAAAAGTAAAAATTAGAAATGACATGACTCTCTGACACCATCTTAATTGTGTAGGGAAATCATAAGTGTGTGAAAGTGCTTTTTGACCTAGTGCAATGGTATATGATTATGTGGACAACCCTTATGCTGGTTTAATCTTAGCACTATTTGAGTCTTGAAAACATACCCACACACAGGTGGGTAATATGGTCTGGCTGTGTGACCCCACCCAAATCTCAACTTGTAGTCCGAAATGTAATCCCCATGTCTTGGGGGAGGAATCTCATGGGAGGTGATTAGATCATGGGGGTGGTCCAACCATGCTGTTCTCTTGATATTGAGTGAGTTCTCATGAGATCTGATAGTTTTATGAGTTTTTTTTTTTCCCCATTTGCTCATTTTTCTCATTCCTGCTGCAATGTGAAGAAGGACGTATTTGCTTGCCCTTCCACCATGATTGTAAGTTTCCTGAGACCTCCCTAGCCAGGGCGGAACTGTGAGTCCGTTAAGCCTCTTTCCTTTATAAATTACCTAATCTCAGGTATGTCTTTATTAGCAGCATGAGAATGGACTAATATGGTGGGGGAGAAATGCATTCTAATTACCTTCTAAAAACTATAATTTCTAAAATGAAAACTAGCCCTCACTAACTGAGATCCCTTGAGAATTTTTATATCACTTAAGGTCCTAGATAAATATTTTTATGGTCGCTTTTCCATATGTCTTTACCTGGCTAACTCTTACTCTGCCTTCTAGATCTGGATTATGTACCCCGCATTCAAGTGTACCTCCTGCCAACTACTCAGATTGGGCTTCCTGACCCTCCTTTTGAGCCCCCTGTGTATGTTTCTGTGTTTATAACTTATCATCTGTGGCAAAAGCTATTAGTTTCCCTTCCTGCCAGAACTAGCATATTTTTCAGAGTGTCAAGGTACCTCACCCAACAGGTGACTAAATGGTATAAATCAATTATTCAGTTTGTCTTTGTTCCACTTGATATTCACTATCCAAGCTTTGCTTGACCAGGAGGATGACCAAGTGATCCACTTATGGGCAGGGAGATATTAGGAGAAGTCTGTCAGAGGGTTTCAGAGCAAATCTTTCTTTCTGCTTGAAAATAAATAAATAAGTTATTCTCCTTTCTCACAGATGGCTTTCTGCCTTTGGAGTTGATACATGATATTTGACTCTATCATAGCCATGTTAGAACCAAGTGGCAAGAAGATGAATAAAGGTGAGAGTAGAAGAAGAGAAAACACTTCATTCCTTGCTGACATCATTAACTTGCCATTAAACCAATTTTGAAATTAAGTATTGGCAGAGTTCCTGTTAAGTAAACAAGAAATGTCTTTATGCTTAAGAAAAAAAATGATCTATTTGTTTTTTTTTAATAAAAGCAACACTGAACTTAAAAGTTTGCATAAGAAATGTGTTTAACATCCCTAATATCTATCTTATAATAACAAAAATATATTATTACTGGGTATATAGAGTAATGTCAGTGTAACTTAGATTCAAGATTTATGTCCATCTTCCTAATATAAGATTTTAAAGTCATAATGATCACAATCTGATTGTTGATCGGCCTGAATCTTTGATTTATTAAATTGCCTTTAGGGATGCAGCAGAGATGTCACTATTAATTTTGTTATAAATTCAAATTCTTATTAATGTTGACACACCATATAAATATGTAATATGTTAAATTTACCTCTGCTGAAAACTTCGGTTTCTCAGCATTTTAAACTGAAATCGTGTTCACACTTGACTGTGTCATGAAAAATAAACTTCACGTAATAGAAAACAAAACAATGAAAAATAAAGGTTGTTGATCACATGGTCACAATAATGACAGAGATAATAAGCAAAAGCCAATGTACATTATGTCTCTAAGTGTTTTAAATACTTTCCAATATCAGTTAATTTTATCAAAAGACGATGGCAGTTAACTAAAAACATACTACTACTAATATGCTTTAATGAAATAAACACAAATGTAAATACTGCTTAAAAACAAACACATTGTCCTTAGACATAAAAGCTTCTATAGGTGTAACACATGTATCTGAGAAAGAAGAAAAAGACAGGAGAATTACTGGTAACTTAAAAGGAACTGTCAAAGGAAAGGCTCCTAAAGCCATTTGGGAGTACAATTTTTAGATGTACAATTTATTCATTTTTTTCAAGACAGGGTTTCACTCTGTCACCCAGGCTGGAGTGCAGTGGCACAATCACAGCTCACTGTAGCCTCAAACTTACAGGCTCAAGCAATCTTCCCACCTTAACCTCCCAAGTAGCTGGTATTACAGGTACCACCATGCCTGGCTTTTTTTTTTTTTTTTTTTTGTAGAGATAGTGTTTCACCATGTTGCCCAGTTGCCCAGGCTGGTCTGGAGCTCATGGGCTCAAACAACAAAGTTTGGATGTAAAATTTAAATTTCACTGAGTATGAGAAATAGGCAAAATATGCTTGTAATTTTAAACAAATTATGCATTTTATAGTGATAAATTGGGACTTGGTAAAACACTATCTGAGTGACCTATAGCAGTGATTCTCAAATATTTTATTCTTGGGAACTACTTATACTCCTACAAAATACTAAGGACTCTAGAGAGATTTTGTATGTGGGTTACATCTACCAATATTTACTATATTATAATTTAAAACAGAAAATTTTAGAATACAAAGAATAATGGGATCACTCTTTACCCATTAAAAATCAGAACAATAAAGCCATCACCCATGATGTAGCCTTTGAGTTGTCATCTCGAGACACCCATGAGAGAACAAGCCTGGAAAAAGCAAAGAATGCCTTACTATTACTGTGAAATAATTCTGAACTTCCAGACCCCAGGAGTCCCCAGCGCTAACTCTGAGAACCCATGGATTACAGTAATAAGAGGAAAAACTTGAAACAAAATGAATAGTCCAAAGTTTCTAGGAGGTACATTGTTTTCAGGTAATCATACAAAGAGAACAATTAATTGGAGAAAGAAAGATAAAGGCTGAAATTCTACTGAAATATCTGCAACATGGATAATTCTTTTCTAATTCAGTTTAAATTTGACAGTGCTCATGGATACGTTAACTATCAGGAAAACTGCAAGGTAACTCAGTTATCTAAAAGTAGAATATCTGATATAATTTAAGACTTGTCTTGAAGTCAATTTTATCTCTTAGAAAGTAGACATAAATAGAGACACTGCTTACTCCTGGCTTAATTCTGATAAGGAAAATACTGATGCTTGTTTATGTGTAAGTGAATGGAACCATTGGAAGACACAAGTTTCTCATATTTGAAGCAATAAAGCAAAGAAATTATAGTCAGAGAGAAATGTGAGGGATGAGCAGAGGCCAACATTTGCAAGAATGAAAATGTGATTTTATTTCCGGAATTTCTGAAAGGTAGGAACAATAAGGGAAGGAGGAGTTTCCCAAAGTGTAAATGTAATAGTACAATTAAATATAAAACTGGTAATGAAAAAGTAGGGTAAATCTCTTCTAAGGAAATTAAATTCACAAGGAGGCCGATAATCCACAACTATGAGTAAATAAAATAAAATTTAAAAAGAATGAATCAAGCAAGAATAGAGGAAGAGAGGGAGGAAATGAAAAGACAATAAATACAATTACAAGGTGTGAATTATTCAGTTAAATATGCCGCTGAAATTCACAATGTAATTGTAAACCTTATAATTTACATACGCTGTTTTAGTGCATTTTTGGAGGGAGGGTAGAACTGAATAATCTTTTAATATTTTTACTCACATCTTTATCTTCATGCCTTTTTCCTCCCTTTCTACTTTAGGTTAAGTTTCTATGACATTAAGATACACTTACTTCACTTATGTGTTTTGTGTGATTTTTAAGGTGAATTGTTGAAATATTCCTGCTTATAACAATACTATAAAACCAGATTCATAATCCATCCTCCTTCCATTTTTTTATTCCTTGTATGCTATTTAGATGTTATGTCTATACAATAAAATTGTTTTTAAAGAAATTAATGATATTTGTTTTCATCACAGACACCTGGTAAAGATGGGCTGACATATGCATTTAAGAAAATTCACTGATCCTAAATGGATAAATCTCAGCAAAATCTGAGGCAAACACGTAATACAGATAGCTACTTTTTGTCCATTTCCATTTGCTCGATTTTTTTCTTTCTTCTCCTCCACCTCCCCTCCTCTTGGTTCAATCATCTTATTAAATAATCTGCTTATCTTTTCTTCATTTCTCTTTAATATTCTCATATAAAAGATTTAACCTAGCACCAGTTTTCAAGATGTTATTTGCAATAAGAAACTGTTGCAAATAACTGGTGGTTGCTGTGATAGCAAAATTTGCATTTGCACAGTTTACAAATGCATCTTCCTTTGCAGAGATACTTAGCTACGATTGAACAAATCATTTTCCACAGCACATTTCCTTCTAAATACATAGGTTGTGTATATGGGCACTGACCAAAGGATTTCAAGGAGAACAAAAAATGCTTTTATCCATAGATCCTCTGAACATAAAATAGATTATTTAAATGTTATAAGGAGAAGGTGCCAGTTATTCATATCCCCTTGGTCTGAGGGAGCAAAGAAAGTTAGAAGTTATTACATTGCTACAGAGGGTGACTGAGCATGAACCAAAGGCTGCATTAATGATGCAATGACTTTACTCTGGCCTTCAAAAAGGAAAGGTGTATGTATCCATATATAGGAGGACAGAATGTTCTACCTGTTATTATCAGTATTTTCCTAATCTAACCATAATTTAAACCTTGGAGTCTTATAAATGTGGTGACCATATGTCTTGGCCTCTCCAGGATGGAGCTGGTTTATAATGGTTAATCTAGAGTAATGATTATTAGTGCCCCCTTTCACTCCTCCAAATGCCCTAGTTTGGAAGATAAATTACATGGAGACATTATGTATAAGGGGACTGATTTGGAATGGAATGAGGGAGGAGGTGATGCTAGAGAGAGATTATTTTAATAGTAGTTGACTAAAATATGTTCTGTGGTTTTGTTGCCAGAGTGCTGTATTTATGAAGAAGATAGCTAACTGTCTTGCTGCTTTGAGCATGCCGAATTGTGGATAGAAAAAGGTACAATTTGTTTCTCTCTCAAAGAGGAAAAAAGAGAAGGGCTTCTTCAAGCAGTGCCGACCTCGGATTAAGCATCAGATTAATGCAGGAGAAACACATGGGCTTTGGCATCAGATAAATGTGTTTCACCTTTGTTCTGACAAGTAGCAGCTGTGAGACTTGGGCAAGTTTTAATTAAGCTCTTGCCCTAAGCCCCAGATTCTTCAGTGAAGAAACAAGATGACTACATGTACACCTCCCAGAATTGCTGGGAAGTTTGCAGACAATATTTGTGATGCACACAGTCAATGTAAAAACTTCTCCTGTTACTACTAGACTACAAGCACACATCAAGCATTACTGACAACTAATATTTACTGTAATGCTCCCCATTAAGGCTTGACTTAGGCTCCTTACTTTCATTATGCAACATAAACTTCAAAAAAGTGATAATGATCTGTTATTTACCCATGAGAAAATTGTGACTCAGAGAATTTACCACATATATTCATCTTCATGGGGCTTGTAAGTGGTCAAATCAGGATCACAGTTTAGCTTTGTTTAAACATAGTTATATATATATATATATATATATATATATTATATATATATATTTTTTTTTTTTTTTTTTTTTTGAGACAGAGTCTCGCTCTGTCGCCCAGGCTGGAGTGCAGTGGCACAATCTCAGCTCACTGCAAGCTCTGCCTCCCGGGTTCACTCCATTCTCCTGCCTCAGCCTCCCGAGTAGCTGGGACTACAGGCGCCTGCCACCTCGCCCGGCTAGTTTTTTTTTTTTTTTTTTGTAGTTTTTGGTAGAGACGGGGTTTCACCGTGTTAGCCAGGATGGTCTCGATCTCCAGACCTCGTGATCCACCCGCCTCGGCCTCCCAAAGTGCTAGGATTACAGGCGTGAGCCACCGCGCCCGGCCCAGTTATATTCTTAATCTCTGTATGACTTAGGACTTAAATCCTGTAAAGAGGAGCTGGTGTTTTCATTCACCACTGAATCATCAGCACCTAGATGGTGCAAAAACAAAACAAAAACAAATCACTAAAACAACTGTAGAAATTAAGCATTAATGCCAGCAAAATACATATATATTAAATTAATAAATGCCAATAAGTTGTAGATTCCCTTATCATGTTTTCATCTGATATCATTTTTTTTGTTTCAAATACATGTAAGAGATTTTTTAGTTGCAGAAAAATTTCTATTTTTCTCTGATTCAGCAAAACCATATACAGTGGTTTAGAAAGAAGTACCCAAGAGGCAACTAAAGAAAGCAGTACCTTAGCAAAACAGGGTTTATGTGCTCATCTCAGAAACAAGGCACAGATCTCACTTATAGCCTGAAAGACACACTTAAAAGCATTAGACGGTAAAACCTTTCCACTGGAGCAATGTCCTACTACTAAACGACTTTCATCATTTCTCCTTGGAGATGGGAAACTTTTCAAAGTTGAAAATGCTAGTAATACTAACAAAGCAGTGAAAAAGGCAGCGATAAATATGCTCAAGCGTAAATACATCTGAGAGAGAAGGAAATGTTCCAGGAAGGGGCTTAGGAATGCTCCCTGACAGCATCTCTTTCTTCTAATCTATGTTCACTCTTGCATGCTAAATACTGTGTTCAATAAGGGACACAGGTTTGGACTCACTAATAGAGAGACTTTCTTTGTTATTCTAAATTTATTCTATAACTCCATAGCAGAGAAGAAGCAATTGTGTGGTCTGGCCTTGGGCAGCATTCATCCCATCCTAGTCACGGGGGAGTCCTGAGGAGGAGATGTTGTCTTTTAATGCTGTTGCTGTAGCTGTAATTTCCATGTAGGCATAAAACTTAATTTAGAACATTTCAATGCATCACATCTTAAACATTTCATTGAGATGTCTACAACATTCAAAGGAAGATTGCTTTCAGTTTAACTCATTACAAAGTATTAGAAAAGATCTAAAATTACCAATAATTTTTAACATGAAAACTTACTTTGTTGAGCATTTAACATAAAGAACTGTAATCCATCAGTTTTGGTATTCTTGACGTCCCTGATTATTTAAAATAAAACAAATTTTTATTTTTTTAGCCACTGGAAAAATCCCTCTGATCACTCTCTTTACATCTTTAAACTGCGGGTACTTTAATATAAGGCAACTTAATTTAAGTAGACTATCGTATTTCAGTATTTTAAACATTGTTAAAGAATATGTCAGGTTCACTAGAATGCAGTGGATTGTATGATTGAGACAAACAATTCCGATTTTAAACAAAATTCAAGTGAATATCCTCAATAGAAACAAAGTTTTACTGGCAGTGATCACTTCTGAAGGGCAGAGAAGCTGCAGGAACTTCAGTATGATTACTGAGGAACTGTCTCCATTTGCCATTTCCTTAACAGGGACTACAGAACTTAAATGTTAGTAAATGTAACATAAAATAACTATTTTTTTCTCTGGATATACATTTTCATAAACAGGAGATAAGTAAGCTAGAATCATGGATATGCATGGATACATTTTGGCTTATATTCCTTAAAAATTTGGAAATGTTAAACATAATTACAGTCTTTGGTTTTAGTTTGTTTTACTTTCATTAAATAGTAGAACCTACTATAAACATTTGGATAGCTCCTTGTGAATGTCTAGCTGATTGATTCTTGAATAACCAAATACAAATATATTTTTCTCTTCTTCCTATCTCTCACTGCTTTCCCCCACTCTCTCTTTTTGTCCTTTTCTTCTTCTGCCTTTTTTTTTTTTCAAATAGTAATTATGGAAGTCACGTACACGAAATCACTGAATAGGCTTAAGTTAAATGGCATGAGGTAGTAAACATTTTCCAGCTTCAAAATTACTATTTCTGTTTCACTTGATAAATTTTAGCTTTTAAGATTTTTCTGGGGAGGAAGAAAGTCTGTACTGACATATAAGGACAAAAATCTTCCTACTTCTAAGGCTACAGAAACATATTTAAGAGATTCTGTGAAGTAAAGCAGACAGTATAGAAATGCTTCCTATGTAAGGATTAGGTGATATAATGGAAAGAATACATACAAGAATAGAATGAAAGGGCAGGGAGAAAGAAGAAGAGATTAAAATAAGGATGACTCTGTGTGGACTGGATTGGGTAGAGGCAGAGAGATTTAATGCTTGAATTCCATACAGACTTTGAGAAATGAAAAAAAAAAAAAGGAGCCAGAAGGCCAAAATTTTTTTATAAATATGAGAAAATAAATTCAGGGCATAAGATTTAAAATACATGTCAATGGAAAAATATGCTTAACATTATGTTCCCTTACTGTGAATTCCATGGTCATTTAAACATGATTTCAGTATTTGCTGTATTTCAAACGCTGGATTTTGAAATACAGCAAATATCATATTTACATATTTACTTTGGTTTGCACTAATTGTTCTCATCCCCATTTTTTCCCTATTAAAATACATTTTGCATTGCAAAGGTAGCAAACTCTATACTTCTAGGAATTGTCTTCCACAATTAAGCTCACCATGAATGCTGTAAGGTGTGCAGTATTTTCCACCTCTGAACATTATTGCAAATTCTCTGAATTAATAACATCTCTTTATCCCTAGGTGTGGTCTTAATTTGTCACCAGCACCAAAACTAGATTTCTCCAAGATACTCATCCCCAAAATTGAAAGCCACTGGATTAAGAAAACCAGTTTTTGAAATAACATTCAAGTCTAGACATGGGCTCATGGGTAATCTGTATATTCAAGATCATCTCATTTTTATTGCTGAATCATGAATTTGAGATGGGAAGCAGGACATGTTTGGGACATCTGTGCTCCCATCTATGGCATTCAACAATATCAGTACCTAATACGTTAGCTAGTCCTGCTGGTCTAAGTACACCCCTCCCTGCCCCAAATCCCTAGTAGACACATATGCCTACTCCACATTCTGAAAAGTTAAACCTGGCAATCCTATTTTAAGGTTCCCAGTAGTCACCTAACAGCAGTGAGAAGCAGCAGCAGGAAAGAATAAGCTTTGTCTGCCTTTCCCCTCTCCTGAGCAGATGGTTGGCTAAAACTCACTTCACACGGGAAATCAATTTTAGATTTTTAACTTGGATATAAATAACAAATATAACTGCCAAGTATGAGAAAAATAGCCTTTGTGTTTATTTTTAACTTTTATCATAATAATGGAAAGATGAAAAATAGAAGTGTATTTCTGAAGTCTTTATTCTTTTTTTTTTTTTTTTTAAAAAGCTCAATGGCAATTTTTAAAATGACATCTTGAGGAGGACTTCAATGGAGAAATGTGATTCTCTATATAAGGATTAGTACCCTAACATTGTTTCACAGTGATCAAACCCATAACATGTTCTTAAGTTTGGAAATGGTTGAGAACAGTTATATTCATATGCAACTAATGAACAATTAGATGTAATCACACAAGTAATGCTGAACATTCCTGAGTGGCCACAGGAAACTACAACTTATGCCAATGTCACTTTCTGATTATTTTGAATAGTTACCATTCTGGACATTTTTAGGGCCAGATGTTACTGTTCAAAATGAATGATTTCTCATGTTCCAGAAAGTGGAAGACCAGATATTTGGAAATGCTCCAGCCATTGCAGTCTTACCTAAATCTCTTGCTGAGTAGGTTAGCTCCTGAAGGACAGAAATATTGCTGAGTGTAAGGATGCTATGAGGAAAGTGAGAAGCTGAATATCACTCACTGAATTAGGAACCTTTGGAAGATATTATGACTTAGAATCATTTCATTCTTTTTGCCCTACAAGTTTAATGTTGTCAGCTACTGTAGTAGAAGATAAAATGCTGATGTTTTCCACCTAAGGAAGATAAAATATTTTTAGTTATTTTTCTGCCTATATCTCTGTTACCAAAAAAAAAAAAAAAAAAAAAAAAAATCTGGAAAACTTCTGACTAAGAAATGCATCAATAATGCAATGTTTTGAAACCGATAATTTCCAAAACAACAACAACAACAAAAACCTAAGTGCTGACAGAATTCTCTAAGCAAATTCAACACTTGTTTCTGTTATTCCTCATAATGGTAACAAGTGAATTTTCAAAGAAGCAATTTCATCTGTATTATGTTTAACTTCATATTACTTTTTGATTTTCCTCCTAAGTTTCTGAAATTTACTCAGATCACAGGAAAAAAAAATATTTTGTACTTCTCAATGACTCCACAGTTCTACATGATGGCTGGCATCCCATGTTATTGGAGTCTTTCTCTAAATTGGATGCATTGGATAATCACTGCTTGATGCAGTGGCTTAAAATATTTTTGATTTTTTAACTTTGCCTAAAATGGTATAGACAATTTTCTGAAATGCAGACTATTGTAATTTTGAAGATTTTGAAGAATTGTCCAGGCTGGAGTGCAGTAGTGTGATCACAGCTCACTGCAGCCTCAGCTTGCTGGGCTCAAGCAACTCTCCCACCTCTGCCTTCTAAGTAGTTGGGACTACAAGCACATGCCACCACATCCAGCTAATTTTATATGTGTATATATATATATATTTAGATATGGGGTCTCACAATATTTCCCAGGCTGGTCTTGAGCTCTTGGGACTCAGTGATCCTCTTGCCTCAGCCTCCCAAATTACTGAAATTAAAGTACCTCACCCAGCGTTCAGAATTGTAATTCTGAAGATGTTTGAATTTGATCACTGAAGATAGATACATAGATGATAGATAGATAGATAGATAGATAGATAGATAGATAGATAGACAGACAGACAGATAGATAGACAGATAGATAGATATCCTAAAATAAACACCTTGGAGGCAGTAAGACAAATTTAATATGTTACATATAAAAATGGATTTATGTTATAAAATGTTCACAACTTTTACCATGTAAGGTCAACCTCACCTGAAAGTTTATACGTCAGTGTTGATCAAGACAGCTACTTATGAATGTACCAAAGGATATCAAAATCCAACATTATTCACTAGAATGGGGGGCTGCTCCCATAGAAGTGGAAATAGCATTCTGCAAACTATTTTCAAACCACTCAAAACTATTTTCAAGTCACTGTTCCTTTAGAAACCACAAACAAATTCTGATGATCTACATAGGGAACATAAGAACACATATCAACTAATTACCTGCTGTTGACTTTTCATGGGAGAACACACATATAAAATTATCAAGCCTAGCTTGAAAGCAGATATTAATGTTTGGGAGAGTGTAAAAGTTATACTCAAAACTCAGAGTTGCACTACATTAAGAGGAATATCTCTGATAGGTCCTTTCCTTAGCAGAAATGTAAGCCAGGGAAGGGCAGAAGGATTTTTCTAGAACACATCATTCTTTGGAAAGAGGATTTTGTTATTTCTATTGCTACTCCATTTATCATAGTATCTTTGCAGCCATGTTTTATTTATGTATATATTTTATACATTATTTAATTTGAAACACTTTTTTCCTCTCAGTGGTGATAGATAATTGATGTTCTGAAGATACAGTTAGATAATTGAACAATGCTATTAAGTAACATTATTTTTTCCTCAGGCCAACAGTCTGTCCATACCGACACTAGTGCCCAAAAACTTGTATTTACTTTTAGTTGCTTGTATTTATTTTAGTTGCTTTCATTGACCCCTTCTCAATTTCTGTCCTTCTGCTAATTGAGTAAAAGTAATCTGGCATGACTTTGAGAGGACTGGAGGCTGAATTTGGAAAATTGCCCTAGATACAGAAAATGTTTTTTAGGGAGAGTTAAAGGCACTAATTGTGCTAAACAAACACACACAGAGAGTATGTTCATTATTTGCTGCTCCTATACATGAATAGATATTTTCAGTGGGGTCTGTAGAGATTTGGATTAACAAGCCTTGTTACTGTTAACAAGCATCGTACACCTAATTCCAAGTACATTTTTCTGCTCGTTGACACCTATACATTTGACTTAAACTTTCAAAGACAAGGAATCTTGCAGGTAAAAAAAATGCAAGTGCTTCTAATTCATTCCCTTTCTTGCCATGTTTCCATATGTCCATTGTATTTACAAACTACAGGATACAGTTTCTTGATTTTTAAATACTTAAGTTGTTCCTAAAGAAATTATAAAATAAAATCATTGTAATTTTAAGAGCTTTATAATTAAGACATGTATTTTTGTATAAATCTCCCTATACCCACATGTCGCAAATTTAATATATAAGCAACTGTAAAGATATAGATATTTCTTTTAAATTGTCTAAGAATCCTCAAACTTGGCCTGGCGTGGTGGCTCACACCTGTAATTCCAGCACTTTGGGAGGTCAAGGCAGGCAGAACACGAGGTAAGGAGATCGAAACCATCCTGGCTAACATGATAAAACCCTGTCTCTACTGAAAATACAAAAAATTAGCCGGGCGTGGTGGTGGGAGCCTGTAGTCCCAGCTACTCAGGAGGCTGAGGTGGGAGAATGGCGTGAACCTGGGAGGTGGAGCTTGCAGTGAGCCGAGATCACGCCACTGCACTCCTGCCTAGGTGACAGAGCAAGACTCCTTCTCAAAAAAAATAAATAAATAAAATAAAATAAAAAATAATAAATAAATAAAATAAAAATTTTATAAAAGGATCCTCAAACTTTTGATTATTTTTTGTTTGAAAAATATGTGTTTGGATTGAGCTATAATAAATCAAAAAGAAAACAATACATATTTGTATGGCTAAATTATGCATCTGTGACTTAGGAAAGACCAGCAAAAAATGTATGGCCTCTAAGCACTATGGCCAAAATAGCTCCTGAGGCAGCTTCACATGCTCAGTTTCAGATTTTAAACTGGTTCCTTTGGTACGTTATCTTCAAATGTGGTTCTTTTTCTTCCTTACATAAAATTCTTATCTAAATAATGAATAGAAAAGGGGCTTTTGCTCATTGAAATACCTGAAAACTCAAAGAAAAAATATATTTTTATCTTAAAGGATTAAAAAGAAGACTACACTGGAAAAAAAAATCAAAGACTAGACATGTATTTTATATAGTTCATTTATTTTCATCTCTCTCCTAACACTTTTAATTTCACTCTGCAATTTGGAACAGATTTGATCAACTTGCTTTCATGTGTCAGTGTTTTTCAACTGCAATGAAAATAAACAAATGGGTTTGGTTTTCTACAAAATTGTGGAGATGCTGACTTAGCTACAAAAGTTATTTACTTTGGCATATGTCACTTTGTACAGCTTTTATAGAATAAAGTAGTGTCTGGTGATCCAAAGTTTACATAAAATTCTCTTGTCTGCTTCAGGTTCCTCACATTAATAAACTCCCTTTTGGATAGGAAAGAGCATAGTTCTCTGCAACTGCTCCCTTTTGTTTTAGAAAGCTTAGGAAGTATGGATTGCTTTACGATGGATCCTAAGGTAGATCTTATTTTAACTTTATGGAAACATAAACATGTTTGCTTTGTGCAGTTGAGCTCTGTATGGCCTATAAAAATAGCTAAAGAAGTCCAGGAGTTAAAGAAGTTTAAAGGCTTATAGTTTTTGCAGTATGTTACTAAATACTGCTGAAAATGTGGAACATATGTTATTTCTGAGAGATAAGACTTGCTCATGTGATTAAATTGCTGGTATAATTCTTCTCACTATAATTTGTTGCCAGCTTTGAAAGTTCAATATTTCAACATGAAAACTATTATGTCATAGTTTTTATGTTGCCCCCCAGAAAATAAACAGATTTGAATTTTAAGAATAAAAATGTTACGGATGCATGAACAAAGCCAAATGGATATCTGTTTTCCTGTATGAATAAATAAACTTACAAAAAATAAGACAAAAAGAAACATCTGAAAGAGTAAAAATAATGTACTGTTAAAATAACTACCATTGCTCAGAGGAAGATATTCATAACATCTTAGCTATAGATATGGTGTTAAGGATCAAAACTTTGATTCTGAAAATGTACTTGAGGGAAATTGATGAGATTAGATAGAGTCCAGTATAATACTGAGTTTCAATTTTTAAATAGGCAAGATGAATACATTTCCGATATTAATTTTGTTTAAAAACTAGCATTCTGATTAAAGTTATTCTTAAATATTAAACTAAACTTGGTTACCCTCCAATATTTTTCTCACCTTCCATCCCTCACCTTTCTAATCAAATTAGTATACTTTTGTTATTCAAAAGAAAATAGCTGTGCTATGAACTAAAAGCCCAGGAGAGTGTTTATAATGAAAACAGTATTTGCCAAAATGTTTTCCACAAAATCCATCTGTTCCTGAAAACATTTCAGATTTATTAACCACCGACTCTGCATTGCCACACTTGTGTCTATTTCACATGATAAGTGCCATCTCTTCATGGGTGGAATTCATCATGTGTCAATTCCCACAACACACAAATAAATAGTACCATAATGTGACTAGGTAGTATCCAAACAATGTATAACAACCATTAGATTGTTTGGTTATACAGTGTTCTACCCTTTGCTAAAGAGTGTCATCTTACATTCCCTTATGCTTCTCTGTCTTTCTTGGAAACTGCTTCCTACTTCTTTACTTCTTTCAACCTGCATTCATCTAGAAATAATGAAAGATATTTATCTCAAAGGCAGATAGGTAAGAATGTCAAGAAAATAAAATAGAGACATGTAAAATAAGAAAAAAAGAATCATAGGAAAAACTAAGATAAATGAAAGAAACATTATTACTTTACCTAATGCATCTGAAAGACAAAAAGTATAAAAGTAGCATAAATAAAAGATCGCTATATTAATATACTAGGAGTTTGCAAAGTAATTCATAAGCAGTAACATAGTACCTCTCTTTAAAAAAAAAGTTAGAAAAGGCATAGTGTCTTAACCCATCAAAATTTTCTTGATTATTGTCACAAATTTTTTATTGGTTTCCCTTGGAATCTTAGACTATGGCAAAACATTAACAGATGTGAAGCCAGAGGAATGCCTCATTACTAAATCCTAAGTGTTGCTTCAGTGAATTCCGAACTGTTTTAGTAGATTTTGCAATTTTGGGGGGATGGGTAGAGGAGAGGGGAATATGTTTTGTTTTTTTCTGGGCACTCTGAATAAAGTATGACCTGAGTATTCTGAAACCATCTTTGCCTTCAGTGATAGCAATCAAAGTCCAAAGGAGATAACATCTGGAGATTATTAGTTCATGTGCCCCAGGAATATAGTGTATATCATTAGCCCATGGAATGAAGCTTAAAAAAAAGGAAAAGAAAAACCAACCTTTAAAAAATGCCAAAATTCCTACATATTCTGCTTCAGATCATATCCAGGACCCCAACAGCCTACCATATGGGCAGTAGACCTCAAGATGTAATATTATGCCCAATGTCTTCCAAAAATCTAGTTTAATACTTTTATAAATGTCTAAAATGAGAGTAATTAATGCCCTAAGATAGGATGTTATTTTCAGAAGTCAGAGTTAGTTATAATGCATGTGCTCTCAATCTACAATAGTTTGCCCAATTTGACAAGCCAAGCTTTGCAGCAGGGAGTTTTATCATAGGGTATGCTTAGTGTAGTTCAGACATGCAAGAAGTCCAACAGCAACTTGACCTGGAGGTGGAGGCAAAAAAAATTAACAAAGTTGCAGGGTTCACACTTAGAATTTTATCTGTAGCAATGAAATTGATAGTCTGACTTCTAGTCTGCATTGGTCAGAGACTGAAGATATTACTGTGCTGAGCTCTGGGTGCCAAAGAGAGAATTTGCTAGAAGAAGTTATTAGGAGACACATCCTGAGAAAACTTCCTGAATGATACAAGAGCTTAGATCAGCAGCGGAAGGAGATGTTCATCCCAAGGAATAAAAATGCCATCAAATATTTTAAGTGTTATAATGTTATGAAGTATTGGACTATTTCTGTATAATACTGAGTAGGACAAGTGGGTGATGATGATATATATATTTTTTAAATTATACTTTAAGTTCTGGGATACATATGCAGAATGTGCAGGTTTGTTACATAGGTATACAGGTGCCTTGGTAGTTTGCTGCATCCATCAACCTGTCATCTACATTAGGTATTTCTCCTAATGCTATTCCTCCCCTTACCCCCTACCCCCAACAGGCCCCAGTGTGTGACTTTCCCCTATCTGTGCCCCTGTTTTCTCATTGTTCAACTCCCACTTATGAGTGAGAATATGCGGTGTTTGGTTTTCTGTTCCTGTGTTAGTTTGCTGAGAATGATGGTTTCCAGCTTCATCCACGTCCCTGCAAAGGACATGAACTCATTCTTTTTTATGGTTACATAGTATTCCATGGTGTACATGTGCCACGTTTTCTTTATCAAGTCTAACATTGATGGGGATTTGGGTTGACTCCAAGTATTTGCTATTGTGAATACTGCTGCAATAACCTGTACGTGTATCCTTATAATACAATGATTTATAAACCTTTGAGTATATACCAAGAAATGATATTTCTGGTTTTAGGTCCTTGAGAAGTCACCACACCATCTTCCACAATGGTTAAACTAATTTACACTCCCACCAACAGTGTAAAAGTGTTCCTATTTCTCCACATCCTCTCACAGCATCAGTTGTTTCCTGACTTTTTAATGATCGCCATTCTAACTGGCGTGAGATGGTATCTCATTGTGGTTTTGATTTGCATTGCCCTAATGACCAGTGATGATGAGCTTTTATACATATGTTAGTTGGCCGCATCAATGTCTTCTTTTGAAAAGTGTCTGTCCATATACTTTGCCCACTTTTTGATGTAGTTGTTTTTTTTCTTATAAATCTGTTTACCTTCCTTGTAGATTCTGCATATTAGACCTTTGTCAGATGATTGGATTACAAAAATTTTCTCCCACTTTGTAGGTTATCTGTTCACTCTGATGATAGTTTCTTTTGCTGTGCAGAAGCTCTTTTGTTTAATTAGATCCCACTTGTCAATTTTGGCTATTGTTGCAGTTGCTTTTGGTGTTTTATTCATGAAGTCTTTGTCCATGCCTATGTCCGGAATGGTATTGCCTACGTTTTCCTCTAGGGTTTTTATGGTTTTAGGTCTCACATTTAAATTTTTAATCCATGTTGAGTTAATTTTTGTATAAGGTATAAGGAAATGATCCAGTTTCAGTTTTCTGCTTATGCTAGCCAGTTTTCCCAACACCATTTATAAAATAGGGAATCATTTCCCCATTGTTTGTTTTGGTCAGGTTTGTCAAAGATCAGATGGTGGTAGATGTGTGTTATTTATTTCTGAGGCCTCTGTTCTGTTCCATTGGTCTACATATCTCTTTTGGTACCAGTACGATGCTGTTTGGTTACTGTAGCCTTGTAGTACAGTTTGAAACCAGGTACCATGATGCCTCCAGCTTTATTCTCTTACTTAGGATTGTCTCAGCTATATGGGCTCTTTTTGGTACCATATGAAATTAAAGCAGATACAAATAAGTTATTTGAAGCCAATGAGAACAAAGACACAACATACCAGAATCTCTGGGACATAGCTAAGTCAGTGTTTAGAGGGAAATTTATAACATTAAATGCACACAGGAAAAAGTGGGAAAGATCTAAAATCAATACCCTTAAATCACAATTAAAAGAAAGAGCAGCAAAAGCAAGCAAATTCAAAACTAGCAGAAGACAAGAAATAACTAAGATCAGAGAGGAACTGAAGGAGATAGAGACACAAAAACAACTTCAAAAACTCAGTGAATCCAGGAGCTGGTTTTCTGAAAAGATTAACAAAATAGATAGACCACTAGCCAGACTAATAAAGAAGTAAAGAGAGAAGAATCAAATAGATGTGTAAAAAATGATAAAGGGGAGATCACACTGATCCCACAGAAATACAAACTACCATCAGAGAATACTACAAATACCTCTATGCAAATAAACTAGAAAATCGAGAAGAAATGGATACATTCCTGGACACATACACCCTCCCTAGATTAAACCAAGAAGAAGTCAAGTCCCCGAATAGACCAATAATACATTCTGAAATTGAGGCAGTCATGAATAGCCTTCCAAAAAAAAAAAAAAAAGTCCAGGACCAGATGGATTTACAGCTGAATACTACCAGAGGTACAAAGAGGAGCTGTGACTATTCCTTCTGAAACTATCCCAAACAATAGAAAAAGAGGGACTCCTCTCTAACTCATTTTATGAGGCCAGCATCATCCTGATACCAAAACCTGGCAAAGACACAACAAAAACAGAAAATTTCAGGCCAATATCCCTGATGAACATCAATGTGAAAATTCTCAATAAAATACTGGTAAACTGAATCCAGCAGCACATTAAAAAGGTTATCCATGGAGTGTTGCGGGAAGTCAGGGACTCTGAACGGAGGGACCAGCTGAAGCTGTGGCTGAAGAACATAAATTGTGAAGATTTTCACGGACATTTATTAGTTCCACAAATTAATACTTTTATAATTTCTTAAGCTTGTCTTTACTGCAATCTCTGAACATAAATTGTGAAGATTTCATGGACACTTATCACTTCCCTAATCAATACCCTTGTGATTTCCTATGCCTGTCTTTACTTGAATCTCTTAATCCTGTCATCTTCTTTGTAAGCTGAGGAGGATGAATGTCACCTCAGGATCCTGTGATGATTGCGTTAACTACACAAATTGTTTGTAGAGCATGTGTGTTTGAACAATATGAAATCTGGGCACATTGAAAAAAGAACAGGATAACAGCAATCTTCAGGGAACAAGGGAGATACGACTTGGTGTCTGACTGTGATGGTGAGTCAGACAGAACAGAGCCATATTTCTCTTCTTTCAAATGCAAATAGGAGAAATATCACTGAATTCTTTTTCTCAGCAAGGAACATCCCTGAGAAAGAGAATGCTCCCTGAGGGTAGGTCTATAAATGGCCCCTAAGGGTGGTCACCTTTTATGGTCGAAGCTGAAGGAATGAAATAAGACCCAGTCTCCTGTAGTGCTCCCAGGCTTATTAGCACGAGGAAAATTCCCGCCTAATAAATTTTGTTCAGATAGGTTGTCTGCTCTCAAACCCTGTCTCCTGATAAGATGTTATCAATGACAATGAGTGCCTGAAACTTCATTAGCAATTTTAATTTTGCCCCATCCTGTGGTCCCGTGATCTCGCCCTGCCTCCACTTGCTTTGTGATATTTTATTACCTTGTGAAGTCTCTGATATCTGTGACCCACACCCTATTTGTGCTCTCCCTCCCCTTTTGAAAATCGCTAACAGAAACGTGCTGGTTTTACGGCTTGGGGAGCATCACAGAACCTGCCAATGTGTGATGTCTCCCCCAGACACCCAGCTTTAAATTTCTCTCTCTTGTACTCTTTCCCTTTATTTCTCAAACCAGCCGAGATCCGAGATGCCTAGGAAATAGAAAAGAACCCACGTTAACTATTGGGAGCGGGTTCTCCCAATAATGGAGGATTCCTGGGCAAGATGGCTGAATAGGAACAGCTCCAGTCTGCAACTCACAGTGAGACAAACCCAGAAGGTGGGTGATTTCTGCATTTCCAACTGAGGTATCTGGTTCATCTCACTAGGACTACTTAGACAGTAGGTACACCCCATGGAGGGCAAGCAGAAGGGTGGGGAGTTGCCTCACACCAGAAACACAAGAGTAGGGGAACTCCCTCCACTAGCTGAGGGAAGCCATGAGGGACCCTGAGGTGAGGAACGGTGCTTTCCAGCCCAGATGCTATGCTTTTCCCACTGTCTTTACAACTCATAGACCAGGAGATTCCCTCGGGTGCCTACAACACCAGAGTCCTGGATTTCGAGCACAAAACTGGGCAGCCATTTGGGCAGACACTGAGCTAGCTGCAGAAGATTTTTTTGTTCCCCCCAGTGGCACTGTAACGCCAGCAAGAAAGAACTGTTCACTCCCCTGGAAAGGGGGCTGAAGAGGGTCTGGCTTCAAACCAAGTGGTCTGGCTTCAAAACCAAGTGGTCTGGCTCATGTGGGATGCTCCAGCTTGGTGGGGGAATGGTGTCCTCCATTACTAAAGGTTGAGTAGGCACTTTTCCCCTCACAGTGTAAACAAAGCCTCAGGGAAATGTGGACTGTGCAGAACTCACCACAGTACCACAAAGCCACTGTAAGCAGACTGCCTTTCTAGATTCCCCCTCTCTGGGCAGGGCATCTCTGAAAGAAAGGCACCAGGGGTACTGGAAGGTGTGGGTGCAGCTTCATCAGACTTAAAAGTTCCTGCCTGCCAGCTCTGGAGAGCAGTGGATCTCGCAACATAGCACTCGAGCTCTGCTAAGCGACAGACTGCCTCCTCAAGTGGGTCCCTGACCCCTGTGCCTCATGACGAGAAGACACCTCCCAACAGGGGTCAACAGACATCTCATACAGGAGAGCTCCAGCTGGCATCTTGTGAGTTGCCCTCTGTGATGAAGCTTCTAGAGGAAGGAGCAGGCAGCAATCTTTGCTGTTCTACAGCCTCTGCCGGGGATACCCAAGCAAACAGGGTATGGAGTGGACTCCCAGCTAACTCCAGCAGACCTGCATAAGAGAGGCCTGACTGTTAGAAGGAAACCTAACAAACATAAAGCAATAGCATCAATATCAACAAAAAGGACCATCATGCAAATCTCCATCCAAACAGCACAGACCAAAAGTAGATAAATCCATGAAGATGAGGAAAAACCAGCACAAAAGGCTGAAAATTCCAAACACCAGAATGCCTCCTCTCCTCCAAAGGATCACACTCCTCACCAGCAAGGGAATAAAACTGGATGGAGAATGAGTTTGACTAATTGACAGAAGTAGGCTTCTGAAGGTAGGTAATAGCAAACTCCTCTGAGCTAAAGGAGCATGTGCTAATCCATGCAAGGAAGCTAAGAACCTTGATAAAAGATTAGAGGAATTGCAAACTAGAATAACCAGTATAGAGAAGAACATAAACAACCTGATGGTGCTGCACAACATGAGAACTTCGTGAAGCATACACAAGTATCAATAGCCAAATCTATCAAGCAGAAGAAAAAATATCAGAGATTGAAGATTAACTTAATGAAATAAAGTGTGAAGACAAGATTAGAGGGGAAAAAAAAAAAAAAAAAGGAAAGACATGAACGAAGGCTGCAAGACATATGGTACTATATGAAAAGACCAAACGTATGTTTAATTGGTGTACCTGGAAGTGATGGGGAGAATGGAACCAAGTTGGAAAACACACTTCAGGATATCCAGGAGAACTTCCCCAACACAGCAAGACAGGCCAACATCGAAATTCAGGAAATACAGAGAACACCACAAAGATACTCCTTGAATAGAGAAACTGCAAGACACATAATTGTCAGATTAACCAATGTTGATATGAAGGAAAAAATGTTAAAGGTAGCTAGGGAGAAAGGTCTGGTTACCCACAAAGGGAAGCCCATCATACTAACAGAAACCCTACAAGCCAGAAGAGAGGGGAGGCCAATATTCAACATTCTTAAAGAAAATAATTTTCAACCCAGAATTTCATATCCAGCCAAACTAAGCTTCATAAGTGAAGGAGAAATAAAATCTTTTACAGACAATCAAATGCTGAGGGATTTTGTTACCACCAGGCCTGCTTTAAAAGAACTCCTGAAGAAAGCACTAAATATGGAAAGGAAAACATGGTACCAGTCACTGCAAAAACAAAATAAAATGTAAAGACCATTGAAACTATGAAGAAACTGCACCAACTGGTGAGCAAAAAAACCAGCTAGCATCATAATGACAGGATCAAATTCACACACAACAATATTAAACTTAAATGTAGACAGGCTAAATGCCCCAGTTAAAAGGCACAGACTGGCAAATTGGATAAAGAGTCAAGACCCATTGGTGTGCTGTATTCAGGAGAACCATCTCATGTGCAAAGACACACATAGGCTCAAAATAAAGGGATGGAGGAAGATTTACCAAGAAAATGGAAAGCAAATAAAAAGAGCAGGGGTTGCAATCCTACGGTCTGATAAAAGAGACTTTAAACCAACAAGGATCAAAAGAGACAAAGAAGGCCATTACATAATAGTAAAGGGATCAATGCAACAAGAAGAGCTAACTATCCTAAATATAAATGCACCCAATACAGGAGCACCCAGATTCATAAAGCAAGTTTTTAGAAACCTACAAAGAGACTTAGATTCCCACACAATAATAGTGGGAGACTTTAACACCCCACTGTCAATATTAAACAGATCAACAAGATAGAAAATTAACAAGGATATTTGGGACTTCAACTCAGCTCTGGACCAAACAGATCTAATAGACATCTACAGAACTCTCTGCCCCAAATCAACAGAATATACATTCTTCTCAGCACCACATCACACTTACTCTACAATCGACCATGTAATTGGAAGTAAAACACTCCGCAGCAAATGAAAAAGAACAGAAATCATAACAAACAGTCTCTCAGACCACAATGAAATCAAATTGGAACTCAGGATTAAGAAACTCATTAAAAACTGCACAACTACATGGAAACTGAACAACCTGCTCCTGAATGACTGCTAGGTAAATAAAAAAATTAATGCAGAAATAATTAAGTTCTTTGAAACCAGTGAGAACAAAGACACAGTGTACCAGAATCTCTGGCACACAGCTAAAGCAGTGTTTAGAGGGAAATTTATGGCACTAAAGGCCCACAGGAGAAAGTGGGAAAGATCTAAAATCAACACCCTAACATCACAACTAAAAGAACTAGAGAAGCAAGAGCAAACAAATTCAAAAGCTAGCAGAAGACAAGAAATAACTAACATCAGAGCAGAACTGAAGGAAATAGAGACACAAAAACCTCTTCCAAAAAATCAATGAATCCAGGAGGTGGTTTTTTGAAAAGATTAACAAAATAGATAGACTGCTAGCCAGACTAATAAAGAAGAAAAGAGAGAAGAATCAAATAGACACAATAAAACATGATAAAGGGGAGATCACTACTGATCCCCAGCAATATAAACTACCATCAGGGAATACTATAAACACCTCTACAGAAATAAACTAGAAAATTTAGAAGAAGTGGATAAATGACTGGACACATACACCCTCCCAAGAATAAACCAGGAAGAAGTCAAATCCCTGAATAGACCAATAACAAGTTCTGAAATTGAGGCAGTAACTAACAGCCTACCAACCAAAAATAGCCCAAGACCAGATGAATTCACAGCCAAATTCTACCAAAGAATTTCTAACAAAGGTACAAAGAGGAGCTGGGGCCATTTCTGAAACTTTTCCAAACAATAGAAAAAGAGGGACTCCTCCCTAACTCATTTTATGAGGCCAGCATCATCCTGATACCAAAAGCTGGCAGAGACACAGAAAAAAAAAAAAGAAATAAAATTTCAGGCCAATATTGCTGATGAACATCATTGTGAAAATCCTCAATAAAATACTAGCAAACCAAATCCAGCAGCATTTTAAAAAGCTTGTCTACCACGATCAAGTCAGCTTCATCCCTGGCATGCAAGGCTGGTCAACATATGCAAATCAATAAACACAATGCATCACATAAACAGAACCAATGACAAAAATCACATGATTATCTCAATAGATGCAGAAAAGGCTATTGATAAAATGCAACAGCCTTCATGCTAAAAAGCACTCAATAAACTGTGTATTGATGGAACATATCTCAAAACAATAAGAGTTATTTATAACAAACCCACAGCCAATATCATACTGAATGGGCAAAAGCTGGAAGCATTCCCTTTGAAAATCAGCACAAGACAAGGATGCCCTCTCTCAGCACTCCTATTCAACATAGCATTGTAAGTTCTGGCCAGGGCAATCAGGCAAGAGAAAGAAATAAAGTATATTCAGATAGGAAGAGAGGAAGTCAAACTGTCTATGTTTGCAGATGACATGATTGTATATTTAGAAAACCCCATTCTCTTAGCCCCAAATCTCCTTAAGCTGATAAGCAACTTCAGCAAAGTGTCAGGATACAAAATAAATGTACAAAAATTGCAAGCATTCCTATACACCAAAAATAGACAAACAGAGAGCAAAATCATGAGCCAATTCCCATTCACAGTTGCTACAAAGAGAATAAAATACCTAGGAATCCAACTTGCAAGGGATGTGAAGGACCTCTTCAACGAAATCTACAAACCACTGCTAAAGGAAATAAGAGAGGATAAAAACAAATGGAAAAACATTCCATGCTCATGGATAGGAAGAATCAATATTGTGAAAATGGCCATACTGCCCACAGTAATTTATAGATTCGATGCTATTTGCATCAAGCTACCATTGACTTTCTTCACATAATAATAAATAAACTTTTATTCAGGTTTGTAGAAAGAAAACTTTCAAATTGAGCAAGCCTAAGGATAACAGATTTCTTCAGGAAGGGCAAATGCCTTTCCCTAGAGTTATTCAAACATGGTATAGAGGACCCTTTGGGAGAAGTATGGAAAGAACACAAGCAACAAGTGATCTGCATGGATGGCATTTTTTAAACCTAAAACTTCATCATCTATATGGGCAAAAGACTGCCAAGTCTAAATTGAAGATAAATAAAGTAAAAGTCTGTATCCTGATGACAACACTGCATATTTCCTGATTTATCCAGAAGTTTTCTTAATCATCCTTGAAAAGTTTCCATTACTGCATTCCTTGTACACTGGCCAAAGATTTATATAACCATAACAAAATCAAACATCAACAGAAGAAAAAGGTGAAGAAAAAAATTCATCTGAGATGATCACATTTATAAATTTATATAATTTTTATTTGTGTAAATATCTCTGAGATTCCAGGGAAGAGGCACAGGGATAAGTCTATAAATCATCTTTTGAATGATTTTGCTAACAGGAATTTTACCAGCCAGTCTTTCATTTCTTATATTATATTGAAAACTAAAGAAATAGTTAACTGGAAATTTCACCAGTGATATCCGCAATTATAATTAAAAAAACACATCCAATCAGTTTATTTGCTAAAGAAAATTATGAAGTCGGGAGGAAGATGGCCTAATAGGAACAACTTCAGCCTCCAGCTCCCAGGGCCAGCGACACAGAAGACAGGTGATTTCTGCATTTCCAACTGAGGTACCGGGCTCATCTCACTGGGGAGTGCCGGACAATCAGTGCTGGTCAGCTGGTGCAGCCCGACCAGCGAGAGCTGAAGCAGGGTGAGGCATTGCCTCACCTGAGAAGTTCAAGGGGGAAGGGAAACCCTTTTCCTAGCCAAGGGAAACTGAGACACACAACACCTGGATAATCAGGTAACTCCCACCCTAATATTGCACTTTACCAAGGGTCTTCGCAAATGGCACATCAGGAGATTATATCCCACATCTGGCCAGGAGGGTCCCATGCCCACGGAGCCTCCCTCATTGCTAGCACAGCAGTCTGAGATCTAACTGCAAGGCAACAGAAAGGCTGGGGGAGGGGCGCCCACCATTGCTGAGTCTTAAGTAGGTAAACAAAGTCTCCAGGAAGCTCGAACTGGGTGAAGCCCACCGCAGCTCAAGGAGGCCTGCCTGTCTCTGTAGACTCCACCTATGGGAGGAGTCTGACAGCTGTCTGACACCTTGGAAGAGAGTAGTGGATCTCCCAGCATGGAGGTTGAGATCTGAGAATGGACAGACTGCCTGTTCAAGTATGTGCCTGACCCCTGAGTAGCCTACCTGGGAGACATCCCCCACTTGGTGCAGACCAACACCTCATACCTCATATGGCAGGGAACACCCTTGAGACGAAGCTTCCAGAGCAAGAATCAGACAGCAGCACTCGCTGTTCAGCAATATTCTATCTTCTGCAGCCTCTGCTGCTGATACCCAGGCAAACAGGATCTGGAGTGGACCTCAAGCAATCTCCAATAGACCTACAGCTGAGGGGCCTGACTGTTAGAAGGAAAACCAACAAACAGAAAGGGCACCCACACAAAAACCCCATCAGTACATCACCAGCATCAAAGACCAAAGGCAGATAAAACCACAAATAAGGGGAAAAAGCAGGGCAGAAAAGCTGGAAATTCAAAAAATCAGAGCACATCTCCCCCTCCAAAGGAACGCAGCTCATCAACAGCAATGGAACAAAGCTGGATGGAGAATGACTTTCACGAGTTGAGAGGAGAAGGCTTCAGTTGATCAAACTTCTCAGAACTAAAGGAAAAACTACATACCCAGCACAAAGAAACTAAAAATCTTGAAAAAAGAATGGAAGAATGGATAACTAGAATAATCAATGTAGAGAAGGCCATAAACGAACTGACAGAGATAAAAACCATGACACGAGAAATACGTGAAAAATGCACAAGCTTCAGTAACCGACTCGATCAACTGGAAGAAAGAGTATCAATGATTGAAGATCAAATGAATGAAATGAAGTGAGAAGTCAAGTCTAGAGAAAAAAAAGAAAAAAGAAATGAAGAAAGCCTCCAAGAAATATGGGATTCTGTGAAAAGACCAAATCTATGTCTGATTGGTGTGCCTGAAAGTGTGAGGGAAAATGGAACCAAGTTGGAAAACACTCTTCAGGATATCATCCAGGAGACCTTCCCCAACCTAGCAAAGCAAGTCAACATTCAAATTCAGGAAATACAGAGAATGCCACAAAGATACTCCTCCAGAAGAGCAACTCCAAGACACATAATTGTCAGATTCAACAAAGTTGAAATGAGGGCAGCCAGAGAGAAAGGTCGGGTTACCCACAAAGGGAAGCCCATCAAACTAACAGCAGATCTCTCAGCAGAAACTCTACAAGCCAGAAGACAGTGGGGGCCAATATTCAACATTCTTAAAAAAAAACTGAATTTTTACGCCATTCTCCTGCCTCAAACCCAGAATTTCATATCTAGCCAAACTAAGTTTCATCACTGAAGGAGAAATAAAATCCTTTACAGACAAGCAAATGCTTAGAGATTTTGTCATCACCAGGCCTGCCCTACAAGAGATCCTGAAGGAAGCACTAAACATGGAAAGGAACAACCAGTACAAGCCATTGCAAAAACATGCCAAAATGTAAAGACCACTGATGCTAGGAAGAAACTGCATCAACTAACAAGCAAAATAACCAGCTAATATCACAATGACAGAATCAAGTTCACACATAACAATATTAACCTTAAATGTAAATGGACTAAATGGTCCAATTAAAAGACACAGACTGGAAAATTGGATAAAGAGTCAAGACCCATCAGTTTGCTGTATTCAGGAGACCCATCTCACATGCAGAGACACACACAGGCTCAAAATAAAGGGATGGAGGAAGATCTACCAAGCAAATGGAAAACAAAACAAAGCAGGGCTTGCAATCCTAGTCTCTGATAAAACAGACTTTAAACCATCAAAGATCAAAAGAGACAAAGAAGGCGATTACATAATGGTAAAAGGATCAATTCAACAGGAAGAGCTAACTACTCTAAATATATATGCACCCAATACAGGAGCACCCACATTCATCAAGCAAGTCCTTAGAGACTTACAAAGAGACTTAGACTCCCATACAATAATAATGGGAGACTTCAACACTCCACTGTTGACAGATCAACGAGACAGAAAGTTAACAAGGATATCCACGAATTGAACTCAATTCTGCACCAAGTGGACCTAATAGACATCTACAGAACTCTCCACCCCAAATCAACAGAATATACATTCTTCTCAGCACCACATCGCACTTATTCCAAAATTAACCACATAGTTGGAAGTAAAGCACTCCTCAGCAAATGTAAAAGAACAGAAATTATTACAAACTGTCTCTCAGACCACAGTGCAATCAAACTAGAACTCAGGACTAAGAAAAATCAATCAAAACCACTCAACTACATGGAAACTGAACAACCTGCTCCTGAATGACTACTGGGTACATAATGAAATGAAGGCAGAAATAAAGATGTTCTCTGAAACCAATGAGAACAAAGATACAACATACCAGAATCTCAGAATCTCTGGGACACAATTAAATCAATGTGTAGAGGGAAATTTATAGCACTAAATGCCCACAAGAGAAAGCTGGAAAGATCTAAAACTGACATCCTAATATCATGATTGAAAGAACTAGAGAAGCAAGAGCAAACACATTCAACAGCTAGCAGAAGGCAAGAAATAACTTAGATAAGAGCAGATCTGAAGGAGACAGAGACATAAAAAACCCACCAAAATATCAATGAATCCAGGAGCTGGTTTTTTGAAAATATCAACAAAATTGATAGACCGCTAGCAAGACTGATAAAGAAGAAAAGAGAGAAGAATCAAATAGATGCAATAAAAAATGATAAAGGGGATATCACCACAGAGCCCACAGAAATACATACTACCATCAGAGAATACTATAAACATCTCTACACAAATAAACTAGAAAATCTAGATGAAATGGATAATTTCCTGGACACTTACACTCTCCCAGGACTAAACCAGGAAGAAGTTAAATCCCTGAATAGACCAATAGCAGGCTCTGAAATTGAGGCAATAATTAATAGCCTACCAACCAAAAAAAGTCCAGGACCAGACGAATTCACAGCCAAATTCTACTGGAGGTAGAAGGAGGAGCTGGTACCATTCCTTCTGAAACTATTCCAATCAATAGAAAAAGAGGGAATCCTCCCAACTCATTTTATGAGGTCAACATCATCCTGATACCAAAGCCTGGCAGAGACACAACAAAAAAAAGAGAATTTTAGACCAATATCCCTGATGAACATCGATGCAAAAATCCTCAATAAAATACTGGCAAACCAAATCCAGCAGCACATCAAAAAGCTTATCCACCATGATCAAGTGGGCTTCATCCCTGGGAGGCAAGACTGGTTCAACATACACAAATCAATAAATGTAATCCATCATATAAACAGAACCAAAGACAAAACCCACACGATTATCTAAATAGATGCAGAAAAGGCCTTTGACAAAATTCAACAGCCCTTCATGCTAAAATTTCTCAAAAAATTCGGTATTGATGGAGCGTATCTCAAAATAATAAGAGCTATTTATGACAAACCCACAGCCAATATCATAGTGAACGGGCAAAACTGGAAGCATTCCCTTTGAAAACTGGCACAAGACAGGGGTGCCCTCTCTCACCACTCCTATTCAACATAGTGTTGGAAGTTCTGGCTAGGGCAATCAGGCAAGAGAGAGAAATAAAGGGTATTCAGTTAGGAAAAAAAGAAGTCAAATTGTCCCTGTTTGCAGATGACATGATTGTATATTTAGAAAACCCCATCATCTCAGCCCAAAATCTCCTTAAGCTGATAAGCAACTTCAGCAAAGTATCAGGATAGAAAATCAATGGGCAAAAATCACAAGCATTCTTATACACCAGTAACAGAAAAACAGAGAGCCAAATCAGGAATGAACTTCCATTCACAATTGCTTCAAAGAGAATAAAATACCTAGGAATCCAAGTTACAAGGGATGTAAAGGACCTCTTCAAGGAGAACTACAAACCACTGCTCAGTGAAATCAAAGAGGGCACAAACAAATGGAAGAACATACCATGCTCATGGATAGGAAGAATCAATATCGTGAAAATGGCCATACTGCCCAAGGTAATTTATAGATTCAATGCCATTCCCATCAAGCTACCAATGACTTTCTTCACAGAATTGGAAAAAACTGCTTTAAAGTTCATATGGGACCAAAAAGAACCTGCATCACCAAGACAATGTTAAGCTAAAAGAACAAAGCTGGAGGCATCACGCTACCTGACTTCAAACTATACTACAAGGCTACAGTAACCAAAGCAGCATGGTACTGGTACAAAAACAGAGATATAGACTAATGGAAAAGAACAGAGCCCTCAGAAATAGTACCACACATCTACAGCCATCTGATCTTTGACAAACCTGAGAAAAACAAGAAATGGGGAAAGGATTCCCTATTTAATAAATGGTGCTGGGAAAATTGGCTAGCCATAGTAGAAAGCTGAAACTGGATCCTTTCCTTACTTCTTATATGAAAATTAATTCAAGATGGATTAAAGACTTAAATGGTAGACCTAAAACCATAAAAACCCTAGAAGAAAACCTAGATAATACCATTCAGGACATAGGCATGGGCAAGGACTTCATGTCTAAGACACCAAAAGCAATGGCAATAAAAGACAAAATTTACAAACGGGATCTAATTAAACTAAAGAGCTTCTGCACAGCAAAATAAATTACCATCAGAGTAAACAGGCAACCTACAGAATGGGAGAAAATTTTTGCAATCTACTCCTCTGACAAAGGGCTAATATCCAGAATCTACAAAGAACTCAAACAAATTTACTAGAAAAAAACAAACAACTCCATCAAAAAGTGGGCAAAGGATATGAACAGACATTTCTCCAAAGAAGACATGCATACAGTCGACAGATATGTGAAAAAATGCTCGTCATCACTGGCCATCAGAGAAATGCAAATCAAAACCACAATGAGATACCATCTCACACCAGTTAGAATGGCGATCATTAAAAAGTCAGGAAACAACAGGTGCTGGAGAGGATGTGGAGAAATAGGAACACTTTTACACTGTTGGTGGGATTGTAAACTGGTTGTGGAAAACAGTATGGCGATTCCTCAAGGATCTAGAACTAGAAGTACCATATGACCCAGCCATCCCATTACTGGGTATATACCCAAAAGATTATAAATCATGCTGCTATAAAGACACATGCACACGTATGTTCATTGCGGCACTATTCACAATAGCAAAGACTTGGAATCAACCCAAATATCCAACAGTGACAGACTGAATTAAGAAAACGTGGCACATATACACCATGGAATACTCTGCAGCCATAAAAAAGGATGAGTTTGTGTCCTTTGTAGGGACATGGATGCAGCTGGAAACCATCATTCTCAGCAAACTATCAAAAGAACAGAAAGCCAAACACCACATATTCTCACTCATAGGTGGGAACTGAACAATGAGATCACTTGGACATGGGAATGGGAACATCACACACTGGTGCCTATTATAGGGAGAGGGAAGGAGGGAGGGATGGTATTGGAAGTTATAACTGATGTAAATGACGAGTTGATGGGTGGTGACAAGTTGATGGGTGCAGCACACCAACATGGCACATGCATACATATGTAACAAACCTGCACGTTGTGCACATGTACCCTAGAACTTAAAGTATAATAAAAAAGAAACAGAAAAAAAGAAGAAGACATGCAAATGTGAAAATGTATATGAAAAAATGTCAACATTGCTATCACCAGAGAAATGAAAATCGAAACCACAATAAAATATTGTCTTATCCCAGGCACAGTGGTTATTATTCAAAAGACAAAAAACAAACAAACAAAGAGATGTTGGTGAGGATATGAAGAAAAGGGAACTCGTACACACTGTTGGTGGGAATGTAAACTAGTACAGCCACTGTGGAAAACAGTATGGAGATTTCTCAAAAAACTAAAAATAAAATTACCATATGATCCCGTAATCCTACTACTGGCTGTCTACTCAAAGAAAAAAAAAAAATCAGTATATCAAAGGGATACCTGCACTTTCATGTTTTTTGCAGAACTGTTCACAATAGCTAAGATATGGAATCAACCTAAATGTTAATCAACAGATGAATGGATATACACAATGAAATACTATTTGGCCATAGAGAAGAATGAAAACATGTCATTTGCAGCAATACAGAAGGAACCGGAGGCCTTTATTTCACGTGAAATAAGCCAGGGTCGAAAAGACAAATATTGCATATTCTCAGTTATATGTGGGAGCTAAATATTAGATCACATGTTTTTCACACATGGAGGTAGAGAGTGGAAAGACAGATGACAGAGACTAGGAAGGGTACTGAGGGAGGGAGGCAGGAGGATGAAGAGAAATGGTTTAAAGGGTACAGACATACAGTAAGATAGAAGGAATAAATTCAATGTTTGATATCAGAGAAGGGTGACTATACTTAACAAAAGTATACTGGACTCAAGTGATGGACACCATAAATATCCTGACATAATCAGTATACATTATGTACATGTAACAATATTTCACATTACTCTGACAAATAAAACATACAAAAGTGTACTGATGATGTTGAAAAAAAAAAAAACATATGTAAAAAACCTGCACGTTATGCACATGTATACAACTTAAGACATGCAGGGTGGTCAAACCATAACAAAGAGAAGGCTAATATTTCAACTTACATCAACTACTTTGCATAACTTGAATGAGAAATGGAAAATGCTATTATGTTCATCGTTTTATGACACTTTCTGTTGCACACAAAAGAATGAAGAGTATTGCACTATATATATTCTTTGAAAATATTCCACTGTCAAACAAATAACATTTGATCTCTCTCTCTCTCTACCTAAAGAACTTTGTGAAAGACATTACGGGTAAAGACGGTTAAGCTTTGACAACTTTGATCACAGTTAACTTTTTAATTTAATGTGTTCTGAAGTTATTACATTTAACCCAGCAGCAGACATACAATCTAGACTGACTCGGTAACCTCCTATCACACTGACTAGATAACTAAGTTTCCCACAGCTTGCCAATAATAAAAGCAATAATTCAAACAAAACATAGCCAATAAACTGTAGGTATATCTTTAAATATTTCAATCTCATCAGAGACTCTTATGTTTACCTTTTTTGGAAAAGAAAATTCATTCCAATTGTTGCAGAAGTTACCCTACTTTCAAAAAGTGAGAAAAAAAATACCTTTGGCTGTGTCTTTGTCCTAACAGAGTTCTATTATGAAATCCTCCAAAGTTATAATTTATATCCTAGGAATGAAGGAGGGAACCAGATGAATAGTTGTTCAGATCATCAGGATTGTCTATCATAGCCTTTTATATTGTCTAGGTACAATATAAAACAACAACAAACCTTTGGAAAAACAGTTTTCATACAGAATTATTCTGGTTAGAATGACTAATACTCATCATACATTGGATGAATTTGGACATCTGTCAATGGTTTACCAGAGTGGGGACAAACTGTCCTAAGAAAAGTCTAGTAAATGTGCTATCTGTTGAAGAGAGAAGGGTGACTCATGAGGTCATTACGAATTCTAATCTCCATCAAATCTCATCAGCAAAAATGGATGGAGACATCCGTCTAAAACATAATGAAAGATAAATTGTAGTCTAATAAATTATAACAATGTTCATCATGATGTCACGTTATGTGGTAAAAGCTGATAGGTACTGATAAGACAGAAAGAAAAAAGAGGTAGAATTATAGTTTCTTCATTTGTACCAAACACTGATTATGGAAAAAAGTTATCAAATCGGCCAAATGGATACCCTAATCTATTCAGTGGGTGGCAGGAGAATTATTTTTTCTCTCTGTTGAACTCATCATATGAATGAAAAAATAACCCTATAACAAGTAGAGAATTAGAACTAATGAATGGCAGTACAACCTAATGAGAGCAGTAGACCCCATAATTTTAATTATCATTTTTCAACCAAAGAATATAGTAAAGTATATTTCCTAAATTTAAGCCACATCTAGAGAGGAAATCTTCAGTGAAGTGGTTAATGGTCTTAAATATCCTTCTGTTTATTGGTGTATCTATTTTGTTACAGCATTTTATTTCCCATACTATTATTTGACCTTTGAAAAATGCAAAATTAAGTTTCCTTTGATTCTATTTCTAAGCACAGGCCAAAATATGCTGTGTAATATTAGAAATTCATATGTTAAAGTCTTATTATTCACATAAAATATGTGAATACTAATATAATTATAAAAATTAATTGAAAACTCATGGTAGCAACAAAAAAAAGACCTTCAATTAATTAAATTCAAAGTATCTGGCATTTACAAAAGGCCAACACCTTGCTAAGTAATTTTATGCATTTTTACTGTCATCTTAATAAAGGTTTACCACATTTAAAGGAATCATGTATGCTTTACTATTAATAACTCCTTTAATATTTATTACAATGGATATAGATATTTTTCTTTTGTATAATAAATGCCCAAGTAGAGTTCAACATTAAAAACAATTTTGAACACTTTTTATAATTAGAACATTTTGTCATTGTATTTTATATTAAGTACAATTACTGCCTAGTATGTGATAAATTCTGATTTTATATTTTGAATTTGAAATCAGGAAGATAAATACCTTGATTTTGATGGCATACGAACACATAGCAAAACAAAAAAGAGAGGAGGTTTTAGTTGCAGTGTCAATGTCAGACAATTTATAGTTGTTTTGAAAAGACTAATAAATTATTTTCCACATGAATAAAACAACATTAAATATCAAGCTACTATTTTTCTAAAAGTTACAAAAATAGAGATAGTCATATTAATATAGATCATAACCTGTGAGGAATAAATGTTTTATATATCTGCTAAATAAGTCTGATTTCAAAGCTGAATTGCTACCATAATGATTAAATGTTAATTATATGATTCTCAATTACCTATAATACCTCTTGGCTGCACATTCATTGACAGAACAGGCAGAAACGTATTTAATTATTTGAGTTATTGATAGGCAATCTCTCCATTTTCTTTCATTGTTTGCATTTATTCTTGCATAAATGCATATCCGTTCAAATTCACTTGACCACATGTTATGCTTGGGAAACTAAGAGTTCACTGGTATACATAGACATGTGTTTTGTGTTAGTTCAAGATATGAAAGTTTGCTCTTGTCACAGTCATAAATTGGAAGTCAAAAGCCTAGGAATAAAATCTGGCCAACTGCCCCATTTCTATTTGAATTGCATCCTCATAGAATGGTTTCCTTTCTTTAGTACAGATTTTCAGAACAGAAAATATAAAACTTTTAGCCCCTTCCCATCTCTTTTTTTCCTCAAGTGTAGTTCATCAATAATTGAAAGTGGGCTAAAGTATTCTTGCGAAGAATGCTCAAGTAGTTGCATCAATTTGAGTTTTAGTGTCTTTGTTTCAGGTATTCTATCTTACACAACTTATTCACAGTAAGCTGTCATAACGACTCACGGTAAAGCATTCAGTTAGTCATTCTTAACTCCAGGAAAATATTTCATAGTGATAAAAGAAAATTAATGGAACTAAATAAAAACGCTGATAATTGTTAAGTAATACAGTAAGCAATACAACAAGATAATTACCATTATATATTCTGAGGTAATCAAATATTAACTAAGTTTGCAAATGAAAACTTTGATTATTTTTCTCTTCTTGATGAAAAATATGTTATTTAAAGAAACGATGTGTGGCTGTAAGGAGTAGCATTTTAGGCAACAGTGTATATTATGTTCTGCAGTACTGTGAAAAAGTTCAAAATAAGTTTTGCACACCAGTGTCCAGATTAGTTGGCAAATCAGTTTTCTCTAAATCTTTTTTTTTTTAAACCTGACTTAGTTCTACATAACCAAATGCATAAAAGATAGAAACAAACATCACAATCAGTGAATCCAACATGTCAGGAGAACTCTCAGATAAGAAAAAACTATGTTGGGTTTATTAATAAACATCTAGAACCAATATGTGTCCTTACCGTAACTCTGTATAAAATATTACTAAAATATGTACTATCCACTCGATTTAAAGTCCACTGGAACTAGATGAAGGTCTTAGCAAGGGATTGTTAGAATACATATAAAATTGTAGCATTTTGAAATGCCTCAAGACAGAGAGCTGTCATCCTTTTATTGACAACTTTTAGTCTATGGTGAAATGTAAAAGACAGTCAAGGGCTACCACTTCAAGCAAGTTACTTAATCTTTTACCCTCAGCATCCTTATTTATAAATCAGGGAAAATAATATCTACCATAAAGCTTGTATAAGAATTGTATATATATATTTATATATAAATATATATATATATTTCTCAACTGAATAAATATGGAATGATTGACTATATGGGATATATGGGATATTTAGGGTAAATGGATTTGGATCATTTGCAGATATTCTTTCTTACTTTCCATAAATTAGATTATTAAATTCAGCTCTTGGTATCCCACTTATTTAAATCAATAAAAATGGAGCATTAGCTCAAACTTAATATTAAAGTATATATTCAACCTTTTAAAAATGATATGCCCCAACATTAAAAGTTAAATTGCTTAAAAATATAAATCTATAAGTAACCAAATAGCTGCACATTTAGTGTAATAATGGCCATATATTTGTGGTGTATAACAGGATCTTAGTCTAAAAGAAAGTTGAAAAGATGAAAGAGAATTTTAGTTTCATTGTAATACGCATGTGATTAAATTAGTTCTAGCACATGCAGTTTTACATTACTGACCTGAAATAAGAAAGAATACACACTGTTTCTTGTTTGCTTTGTGGCAAAATATGCTCATACAGTAAAATTCACTCTGATACTGACTGTTGCAATTTAGCAAAATAGGAGACTGTATTTCAGACTGTAGGTAAATAAAGCATTTAAAGAATGACATGTCTGAGAAAAGCAAGAAAGATTAATAAGAATGTACCCAAAAGAATTCAGTGCATAGAAAAAAAAAAAACAAGCTAATGTCATTTCCTAAAGAACAAGCAGTATAACTAGGAGGAGAAAAATTATGTAAATGATGACTATGGGAACAACAAAAATCTCTGGTTTGATTTGATGTTTTTCTTTTTTAGATTTGTTATTTTTTTCTGTTCTTTCTTAAATATTTTGCACCCACAGTGGGTAAAAAGACTGCACAAAAAATGTTTTCTAATACAGAACATTTCTGCCAGAATAAATATGTTAGGAAATAGGTTTGAAGGATACAAAACACTGAGTTTGAAGAGTCCAAACGGAAGAGCTCCCTGAGAGGGATCAGAACCTGGTCTATAAATATCTTCAAGGTAACTGTGAGTCTAAGGGGAGGACATCATTCATAATGTCAGAAGGTAGACACAGAACAATGCCCTGCAGCTAAAGAAGGAGAATTTTAAAAAAATAACTTTTTTTCTGGTTATTTTAAAAGTTCTTAAGACTGAGGTCAACTAGTTTGAATCACTAACAGACAAGGGCACAGCAGTGATTGCTGTTGATAGTCAAGGACGGTTTGTTAAAGGTGTCAGCACCAATGGTGATCTTGATCATACTTAGCATTACAGGGCCTATGAAGCACAATGCAAATGTTGGTGAGAATATACCTTCATCGATCCTCCTCTTTATCCATACGTACATAGATCAGGGAGTCAGTTTCTATCAACCACACTTGAAGTAGCCAAAAGAGCTCTCTTGTGTCTAGATAGATTCAAATCCATATTCCGTGGCCATTTCACATTTTGTTTCAAGTCAAAGTTTCTTCTCTGTTTTTAGAATGTTTTTTCCCCCATTTATAAAAGTAATACATGCTTACTAAAAACCTTCAGAGCAATAAAGCTAACTCTTTATTCAACCACACAGCAGAAGCTACTATAAACATTGTGGTTTGTATTTACCTATATTTTTACTAATGACAGACACACTCATACATTATCCAAAAATGAGATCATGCAACACATTGCATTTTAACCTAACTCTTTCATTTAATATATCAAGGGCACATTTTCCACATCAATAAATATAATAAATACCGCTTGGTATAAGAATAGGCTAAGCTAAAAGTAGAGTAGGATTGAGAGAAACTAGCTCTTCTATTTTCCTCACAGCTGCAAATCTTGGCTCTGAGTAGTCTGTAAGGGAGAGTGAAAGATGTATTTTTAAAGATGTTGCTAAATCCTTCCAGTGAAGCAATAACATAGTATATCCATTTATTCATTGAGCAAACATGTACCAAGTAGCAAGCAGGTGTTGGCCCTGTGTTAGTAACTGAGGGACACCCACATGGTGAGAGGGTCCTCCCATCAAGGATGCTTCCTTACCCTGCTTTCTTAACCTGCTATTCACTCTGGGATAACAGTAAACAAATTTTATTCATTTTTATCACCAGCACATTAACAGTGTCTTGGCATATTGCGCCGAATTAAAGGTAGACTTACATATAAACAATTATTTGAAATGTAGTGTGAGAAGAACTGCAATGGGGTCTGACTCAAAGTACAGTAGAGGCACAAAGGGTCTGTGGTGCGGGTATAAAAGAACCTTCTCTTCCAAAGTTGGAGAGAAATTTGAATTGTTAATTCCCAAGTCACAAGGAGAATACATGTAGCAATTCATATATTCACAAATAAATTTTCAAATCTACAGTTTAGCTATGAGGCATACTTTGGATACTCATCAGTGCATTAAATCTCTTTGAGCACTGTTTCAATAAAACTGGGATGTCTATATATCTTACCAAAGTCCCTTTTTCAAGAAATTTGACTATAGCCATGTGCATGTAGGTCCTAGGGAATGAAAGAGTAATTTTCCATTCACTGCAGGTCTATGTCTATAATAGTTAATAAATTCCAACTACCACATATTCTACTCAAAGGAACAAAATTTGAGTTTATTTTTCATTCAATAATAAAGCTATATAAAATGTATTTTGCATCCTCTATGTGTAAGAAATAATACAAAGTACTCCATATTAGCTCAATTAATTAGTACATCAATACTACAAGTTAAGTATTAATATCTTGATTTAACTAAGTAAGAAACTGACACACAAACAGATTAAACAAATTGATCAAGATCCCAAACCAGTAAATGGCAGATATGAGACTGAAACTAAAGGAATCTGTTTTGATTCCACTCTACTCCATGATCTTATTCAAACTGTGAACTGTTTATGGTGATTTATCAATAATGTATTATATAGCATTGTAAGTCCACAGGGGATATGCATCATATCTAATTTGGCAGATCATTTTTAAGGATTTTACAATATTGCTACCCAAATACCAGTATAACATGAACGTACATGTGTTTAACAATACACATTGACACAATGTCTGTCAAACTTTTTAGTAGGCCTAAAAAGCTTTCACTTGAAAGTCTTTTATTTTGAAACCAAGATACCCACAGACAAATTAAATGATTCATTCAAAAGCATTGACGATATAGAAAGAGGCTTTAAAAAATAAAGCTTTGCAAGAACATAGATGATTACATTTTAATGATGTCCGAGATTCATTAGGGTTTGTATCTCATCATATTCTTTGATATGATCTCATAGACTATTGAAAAAAGACAAGTGAAATGACAAGACAAAATAGTCAATGTGCAGATTCTAACATTGTTGGTTTTGATTAATAACAACAGTATTCAATTTACTATTTCTAAGTAGTTTCTCAAAAAGTGCTTACAATGGCAAGTTTTTTTATTATTATTATTGTTTGTGTTTTTCATGATTTGAAGCCACAAATTTTTCTTTTGTGCACTTTCCTTTACATTTAAGCTAAACTGAGTATATTTAAACATGTACTTCTTACTTATTTGTTGTAAGAAAATGTTAGCAACTAAAGTAGATATTTATTATCCAAATGTTTAAGTAAACTTCAGCCACATAGAACCCTTGAATCAAGTGGAATATTATAGCACTTGGAAGGTCAAAAATATCCAATGAATACAAGAATGTAACAGACCCAATAGAAGAATATCAGAGAGGAAGCCTGTTTAAAGATAACTTTGGGAATTTGTGGCAACATGATGTCTGAGCCTTGAGGTAATTTACTTAAGAAAAGCAGAGCATGATTACTTTCAAAGTAATAATTATTCATGACTTTTATCATAACTATGACAACATGCCTGATAGCCTTGAATATTTCTTTTCTTGAAAGGTATTAAGCTACTTAATTTTTATAACAATATGTAATATTTAGTGAAATTAGAAAAAATAATGTTTAATCATGAAAGGCACGTTGGAAAGGCACCCATTTACGTACCAGGCTGTAGCAGAAAGAAAAACAAAGACTACCGAACAATGACTGAGTGTGATGGGACAACTTCTTCTTGTCTTTTGGGACCCTCTCACTATTAACAATCTCTGGTCCACTGCCTCTTCCCATCACAATTGAACATAGGACTGAAGACATGGGAGAAAGCAAGAAAACAGAATTGTGGATGATGATTAGGAAATAGAAATGATAACATGCATAAAATCATGAAGAAATAGTGAATACCATTTAGTCTAAGCCATTATTTACCAAATAGCATCCTATTGGCTTGTATGAGTTCACATGGCTTCCCAATGTGCTTCAATTAATCCCAGGGCAGAGACTGTGCATACCAGAAAAATATGGCTTGATGCCCTAAGGAATACATGTAATTTGCTATAAAGAAGTAAATTCTAAATTGGGAAAATCCTATATAGCATAAATCATATAAATGATAGTCTTAGGGCAGAAGAATATTAAAATTCTATTGTTCTTATTAATCTGTGAAATGAAAGGGATGCTTAAGCAGGTAATTGTCATTTGAAATGGAAGACAAAACAACATATATTTTAATCAACACACTTATTAAATGTCAATTAGAATTTTCATCAACCAAATTATACTTTTAATTAACATTTGGCTAACTTGCAATAGCAAGTTTGCCAAATGTTAATTAAAAGAATAAACATTAACTATTAGTTTAATTTAAATGCCTTTGGAGTTTTTCAAAATTGTGTATTTCGGATTATAAACCAATTAATCTTTCCATATACTTTCATCATTTATTAAAAATCTAAGTAACCTTATCAAACAGAAACTGCTCTCAAAAAATTATCTTAATTAACATGTAATTGAGAACTAATGAAAACCTGAAAACCTTCCTTATTTTTCAAGCTATTTATCTATTTCATAAACAAATCTGGAGAACAAAGAATAACGCCTGCATGCTAATATGAACAATTCAGATCCTGCAGGAACTGAGCATATTCTTACGATTCATTTAAGCATGTGTATGCTGTCATATTAAAGTGCATATTTTAATTGATTTATAGTAGTTGAAGAGTTGAGCTGCAATGTATTATAATATTATAATCCTTATTTCCTAAAGTTAAGTATCCCACTCAATGCATTGCTATGCTAGGTATTGAAAACAGAGTTTAAATATTGGTCTTATTCAAGATTGCTCTTACTTAAGTTAGAGAAAATATATTTTGTTGTTTGCATATACTCTCATATTAGGAACATATTTTTATAAATATAACATTAAATCACAGTATTGTTCATATAAGCATTTTCCCTGGTAAATATTGAAGGAGTATTAATTAAACTTTCAAGAGTCAGTCTTTATTTTAGTGGCATTGACTGATTTTTTTGCTTGAATAATTTTGCTTGAAACCAATAAAATAATCAGAGCGATATTATTCCTGGTCAAGAGGCAATAACTAATTTTCTAAACCTTAGACTTAAATACAGTGATGTTGATGGAGTTGTATCCAATGTCCCTTTAACTTATAATGGCTATAAAAATAGAAATATATTCAATGTAAGGTTATCGAGATATTATTATGTGAAAAAATTGTTGGAAATTTGAGAATTTTATCAAAATCTGCAAGAAAGTTATATTTGACCACAATTGATCCCAATTCATTTTTATGGTATGATTTCACATGAATCTTTTCAATATTCTTTAACTGACAAACAAAAACCAGGGACATTTAAACATCAATAAGGACCTGGGTTTTATGTAGGGAAAAAAATACTTTTCAGGTAGTTTTTGTTTTTACTTTTGGTAAATTTCAGTGTATAGAAAGTAAGTTCAAATGAATTGTCCATTAAACTTAATCAAAAGAGCTGTGCATTTGGGCTAATATTTCATATCACATATTCATGTGTTTATATTCTGCCTCTAAAGTAAGGTACATTAAGTGAAGGATATCCCTATTGTGTTCACTGCTGCATCATTAGTGGAATGCAGTGTTTGGCACATAGCAGATGATCAATGCTTGCTGAACAGATAGAAGTATGAGTAAAGCTAAGGAAATGGAATTACAGTAGTTGGAACTGTCATCACATTACTTTTAATCCCATGAACTTAAAATATATGTACGTTTGTAAATAGCATGCATTTAAGCTGAAAATTACGTTCAAGCACTCTAGCTTTACTTGTAAGCTACTTCCCAATGTCAAACTATAAAAAATGTATTCATTGTGGTTTTGACTTGCATTTCTCTGATGGCCAGTGATGATGAGCATTTTTTCATGTGTCTGTTGGCTGTATGCATGTCTTCTTTTGAGAACTGTCTGTTCATATCCCTTGCCCACTTTTTGATGGGGTTGTTTGTTTTTTCTCGTAAATTTGTTTGAGTTCTTTGTAGGTTCTGGATATTAGCCCTTTGTCAGATGAGTAGATTGCCAAAATTTTCTCGTTAGAATGGCAATCATTAAAAAGTCAGGAAACAACAGGTGCTGGAGAGGATGTGGAGAAATAGGAACACTTTTACACTGTTGGTGGGATTGTAAACTAGTTCAACCATTATGGAAAACAGTATGGCGATTCCTCAAGGATCTAGAACTAGAAGTACCATATGACCCAGCCATCCCATTACTGGGTATATACCCAAAGGATTATAAATCATGCTGCTATAAAGACACATGCACACGTATGTTTATTGCGGCACTATTCACAATAGCAAAGACTTGGAATCAACCCAAATGTCCATCAGTGACAGACTGGATTAAGAAAATGTGGCACATATACACCATGGAATACTATGCAGCCATAAAAAAGGATGAGTTTGTGTCCTTTGTAGGGACATGGATGCAGCTGGAAACCATCATTCTCAGCAAACAATCACAAGAATAGAAAACCAAATATCGCGTGTTCTCACTCATAGGTGGGAACTGAACAATGAGATCACTTGGACTCGGGAAAGGGAACATCACACACCAGGGCCTATTATGGGGAGGAGGGAGGGGGGAGGGGTTGCATTGGGAGTTATACCTGATGTAAATGATGAGTTGATGGGTGCTGATGAGATGATGGGTGCAGCACACCAACATGGCACAAGTATACATATGCAACAAACCTGCACGTTATGCACATGTACTCCAGAACTTAAAGTATAATAATAGTAAAAAAAAATGTATTCATTCATTCATAAAAAAATTGTGAAAATTTCCATAATATGCTGGCCATAAAGTTAAGGATCTATGAGTCAAACTCAGAGTCTGTGAAATGAAAAAGTGATGTATAAACTAGTTCAACAATATTTTTAAATGCTGTTATAGGGTGTGGAAAAAATACAATAGAGGAGCCCAAAGAAGGCCATGTTTAATTGCTTAAAAATTAGTACAGGCTGCAGTAGAAGTGAGGTGTGACTTAAGACTGGAAGGATAAATCAGACAGTGGATATCAAAAATCAAGGAAGGCATTCCAAGGAAATCATAACGGTGCAAAGGGCTTCATTAGATGGCTTAGGAAACTGCACTCTTTAATAAACTGTAACCCAAGATATGGTGGAGAGAATGATAGCAACAATGTCTGGAAGAGTTGTAGATAAAATTATTCATTATTTAAAACCGAGGAATTAAGAGAGACTATAAATTGTTGTGTTTTTGACAAGCACTGTGTCTATATCTAGTTTCTTTTAAGCAGAAATCCATTTTGAGAAAGGCAAATAGGATATATGACTCCCTTAATGATATGTCCACTGTGAGTTTTTATGACATTATCTAGAGCATATAAATCAGTTATTAAACGGAGACTACCAGGGTTTTATCAAAGCTAGTAATTCAGTATAAAACTAGTACCATAACATTTGCATTGGTAGCACACTGATTGCTTTCTTATCACATGAGCCAACTTGGAGTTTCGAAGTCACTAATATGTTGAAGAAGTGATAATATTTTAAGATGTATTAATAAATTTCATAAGATTCACTCATTTCATTTTCATTCACATGCTAAGACTTTAATATTATATAGCAAAGCAACTTTTACATAATAACCATTAAATTTGAATTCATTAAGACAAAGGAGAAACTAGAGATATTATATATATTGACTGAGACTAATGAAATGTTGGCTTGATTGGTGAACTATGAAATGCTTCTGTTTTAATTATATATAGATATTCACAAAACACTAAACAGCTGAGAAAATAAATCTTTATTAAGATTTCATGGCTGCAGGCACACCCATGCTTGGAGATTACAATGGGAGCCAGAGACTTGGAGAAGAAAGTTATTTTCTCTAGAGCTCTCACATTAATTCTGTCTTGAAACTCTGGATATCAGTGATTCTTCACTCTTCATTCTGATGTTTCACATATTTTGTAATGTTAGGATGTGAGCAAGGAAAGAGCATTATTTTTCAAAATACCCTTTTAAAAAAAAATCGTTGCCTAGTAATCATAATAAATCTCAAATTGCTGGACTTTATTTTTGCTTTACGGTTTAGTTTTTTAAAATTTAAATTAAATATGAGGAGAGTGACTGCTGTGGCTTAAATGTTTGTTCCCTTCAAAACCCATATTGAAAGTTCATTGCCATTGCCATTGCAGCTCTGTTCGGAGGTGGGACATCTGTGACGTGATAAAGTTATAAGGGCTTCACACTCATAGGTTTGAATAATGTGTTTTAAAAGTGAGTCCTCTTCTTGCCCTCTTTTGCTTCTTTGCCATTCTACCTTCCGCCACAGCAAGAAACACCTCACCAGATGATGGTGCCTTGATCTTGGACTTCCCAGCCTTCAAAACTGTGAGAAAATGAATTTCTATTCATTATAAATTCCCCAGTCTCAGGTATTCTGTCAAAGTAGCACAAAATGGATGGATCCACTTACTAAAATCTTTATAGGATTGGAGATTCCTAAAGGTTTTAATCTATTTTTACTTACAAAAATAACCCATTTTCTCAGCTTTGCTTCTGGATTGTTCAATTCTACCTATTCTTGTGTCCCAACTTTCTTTCTGAATGCAGTAAAGTATAGTATTCCAACTTTACTTCTGAAGTGGTTTGTTAAGTTGACTTTGGAAACCTGGACTGTGCCTTAGTTTTGATTATTTAAATTGTCATAATTGTTGACATAAATATAGTGCAGGCCTAAATTACATCACTTTAGATTGTATAAAGTTATATATAACATACAAATGTGTTCTTTTTTGAAGTCAAAGAAAAATTATACATGAGAAAGCTTCATGAGCAATTTTTATTCAGTAGTGTGCCAGTTTTTTTATTGATTTCTTTATAATCAATATTTATTCAGAAAACAACACATTTTGTGAGCTGCAAAAAAGTTATAATAAAATATTTTTATGTCAAGTTCAGCTGAGTAGACATAGGTAATTCTCTTTGTTGTATGTTAAAGGAATTATGATCTAGCAGATCAGAGTTCCTATTCAGCCTCTATCCCATGATGAGAAAGTAGGAATCTAGAATGCATACCTCACCACTATGGACAATCCCTACAGTTCTACCTTGTTAAAAACAAGGAGAGAAACAAAGATAGTGTCTGAAATGTCAAGATATACTTTGAAAATAAACAAAAAAGGGTAGCAAAGAGGAGTAGGATTCTTATCACATAAATCAAAAAAACTGTGGCTGAAAAGATGCTCAATAAAATTAGCCATCAAGGAAATATAAATAAAATTACAATGAAATAGTTTATATGCCAACAGTATGGCTGAAACGAAAAGAAAATACTATTGGTGAGGATGTGGCACACTCAGAAAGTCTCATGCACTGTGGTGGGAGTAAATTGGCATAGCTACTTTGGAATTCTGCTTGGCTTGGCAGCATCTGCTAAAGCTGAAAAAAATGCATGTCTTATGCCCCGCAATTCCACTGCTATGTATATACCTAAAATAATTTCATACATATGTTGACTAAAAGATATGTACTGAAAGAAAGCTGGAAGAGTCCTAGGGGGAATTCTGGGATATTGACAATGTTGTTTCGTGATCTGGGTGCTGTTTCTATGGTTGTTTTCCATTTATAAAGGTACTTAGGGCTGGGCGCAGTGGCTCATGACTGTAATTCCAACAGTTTGGGGGGCTGAGGCGGTTGGATCACCTGAGGTCAGGAGTTCGAGACAAGTTTGGTCAATATGGTGAAACCCCATCTCTACTAAAAATACAAAAATTAGCCGAGCATGGTGGCATACATCTGTAATCCCAGATACTCAGGAGGCTGAGGCAGGAGAATTGTTTGAACTCGTCAGGTAGAGGTTTCTGTAAGCCAAGATCATGCCACTGCACTTCAGCCTGAGTGACAGAGGGAGACGCCTGCTCAAAAAAAAAAGTACTTAGGATACGTATACTTCAATTTAACTCTATTATAATATTACAATGCAATACAATTTTTCTTTTTATTTAATACAAAGTTTTATTTTTATTTAGTAAAAAGAGTGTCTTGGCTTCTTTTTGACATCAAAGGTGAACTATTTTATCTGACCAAATTGGGCATTCTTTTGCTGAGTCATACATGTTTAGGCACTAGCAAGGCAAGGAATGCTAAATAACTTCTGATAACTAAATAACTGTTGATGTGTATTTGAATCACTAAACAATTCTAGGGAAAATGGTAGAGACTAGTTAATTATTCAGAGAACAATTTCCCTTTCTCTTCTGAGCATACACCAAAGAATATTTCCTGTTCTCCCTTGTTGGGGGATAGCAGGTATGTGACTGTTATGGCCCTTGTAACACACACATGAGTGTTATTCATCACTGGCAGGCCCAACCCATAAAAGCCCACATAACACTCCTTATCTCTTTCTCCTAGTCTGAAAATTCAAACATTGTGGGAGGTGGTCTAAAATATAGAAAATGATGCTGCAGCCAAGACTCTGTCCTTTGACCCATTCTGGACAATGACACAAAAAGGAATAAATGGCATTGTGTTTAGCCACTGAGATGTAGGGTTGTCATAGCAGCAAGCCTATCTTAATACTGCAGTGAAGCCAACTCAGTAAGCAGGGGTAGCTATAGGCAGTCAAAGAGGATGGGAAATAATAGGAGTTCTTCCCAATGCTGAAACTTTTGTTCCAAAATAGGTTTAAAGTAAGGGCAGTCTGAGCTTGGTCAAATTTAAGTAGGTCTAATGGAATTCCAAGATACTGAAAAAACATATTTATATAGAAAATTACATACAAAAATGGTGACTCAGAATGAGATAAAATGGCTGTTTCCTCCTGGATTTTAAGTACATAGCTTCCCTTCATCTTTGTTAACACTCCTATTGCCTGTTTCTGACCCAATCTTGTGTTTTCAAATCAAGAAATGCCTCAATTCACTCCTTTTAATTTGGCTGAGTTTTATCTGAGATGGCCACTTCTATCTGTGTGAACTTCAGAAGAACATTTAATGTATTTTGGCGTTTGTTATCTCATCTACAAAATACAGTGAACAAGACAATGGTATTTTTTTAGCGGGTTAAAAACATAAAGTATATCATGAAGACTTTAATGGTTAATAATACTGTATTGTGTACTGGAAATTTTCTAAGAGTAGATTTCAGATATTCTCTCCACAGAAATAAAATAGGTTACTATTCAAGATGGTGGATATGTTAATTGGCTTAACTGTATTAATCAATTCATTCTGTATACATATATCAATATGTCATATACACAAATGCATACAAATAAATAAATAAATAAATGCTTGTAAATTATGCTGCTTGTTGTGTGGTGAGCATACAATAAATGGCATCTGCCACAGTTTGTTTTGTTAGTGTTTTTATTATTGACAGATCCTAATTACGTTTCATCCTTTCAAATAGCTTATTGTTAGGGCTATTGTTTCACATAATTACTTATGGTGTTAGGCTTCAGGGTATGTATAAATTATACAGAATGTTGTACATACATCCTTTTTAATTTCTCACCACCGACTCTTGAGTTTTCCATGGTTTCCATGAGGTTCAAATTGGTTTTGTGTTCTAAACTAGCTGCCACAGCACCATTCTGTTAGAGGAACTAATAAAGGGTTACAAATTTGACATCCAATTGCACAATTCATTTTAGATTGTAGGTAAGTTAATGGGAATCCATACTGTGCCCTTAATTTCTCAAGTGCACCTTTGTTGAACAACTCAAAGTTCACCTTGAGCTAAACATGCATCACACAAAGTAAAATGACAGGTCATATCAAGAGTAACAACAATAAAGATCCTTAAACGTGACATAATCAATCAGTGGTTTTTTATAGTAAACAAAGATGAAAACTAATTTCTGTCTACATAATGAGAACTCTTGCATCAAACTGTTGGTGTAAGCATGTGCTTTCATATGCAATGTAGCAACAATTCTGCAGAAACATTTTGCACTTTTATCATAAAGAAGTGTCTCAGATAATTTTCCTTACACACTTAACTTTTTGATCCATGCAGGCCAGTTTTGAAATCACTGCTACTTTTGTTTATAAGGGAAAATTCCTGAGTCATTGCAAAAAGAAATTAGGCCATTGCTTAATTGATTATTCATTTCCTGTGCTTGATGTCTGGAAACGTCTTTTAGATTTTTGGCTGAATATTTCAAGTGTGTAAAAAAATCTGTAATGACTATTATATTTATAAATACTCTACTAATAACAAAATGTTGAAACTATGTTAATTTTATAATAAATATAATTTTTATGATCTGCAATATGATTTATAAAAAGTAGGTATCATTAACTCTAATCTGTAGATGATGAGAAAATAAGTTCAGAAACATGTGAAGTCTAAAGGCAAATAGCTAATGAATAGAAGGAGTTGGGACTCAGACAGGGTCTTCTACAACCTGAGTCATGTTGCATTTCTTCTTTCTTTAATGCAACTCTTCCATAAATATTTCCAACAGAACAGCATTTTTATTTTTTTGCTCTAAGGAACCCTCATATTCTTATTCTTATTTTCTGTCTTTATTCTTCCAGTTTTTCTCCTTGCCAGCATGCCTTTCTAATGCATCCAACATAGACGCTGTACCTGTCTTGTTTTCAAAATATGGCTTCATGGAAACACACAGATTCTGCATTGCATATATCAGCTACACAGCCACAAGATCAACCACAAGCATAATTAACTGTAAAGTGACTCAACTTCATTCACCATGATCGTTCTGTCTTTATTGAATTTTAATGTCTTTTATTTTAATCAAACAATATCCCTTCACAGAATATACACTAAGAAATGAGTTTTCCTAAATGAAATTGCTTTTTTATTGCCATTCTACCATACACTCCATTTACATCTCTAGAACATTAAAATCATTCTTTGGATGTTGCTTCACCAGCAAGTGAAGTGTGTCATCTGTAAGAGCTCTGGTGGATGAAACACTTTCTCTCCAGGCATGGGCCGAGAAGCTGCATTAACAAGTCTGAATATCACCAGTGTTTCCAAAAATTACCCACCAAGGCTATAGACAAATTTTGTATCCTCAAAGCAATGAAAATTTAAGAGATCTATCCTTGGTTTTAATTTGTAATTTTTCTATGTCTTGAAGGAGGGAAGAAAAAACATTAGGAAACCACCTGAAAATATATGAAAACAATTTTTTTATTTTTAGAATGTGTGTGCAAAGCCAGATAAGTATGAAATAAATTCTGTTTATTCTAACAGAATTGATTGTTCTTAAATAATTGTAAAACGTACCAAACAATATATGCATGAAGTGTTTTAGCTTCAGTGGTTTATTTTGAAATTCCTAAATTAAAAGACAGAGTTTCCAAAGCTAACGAGTTATCTTTACAATAAAAACATTCAGGACAAAAACTATCATTAAGCTGGTATTTTTGTATTTACATTTTATTACTTTGTATTATGATTAAATTTATTATAGCTTTTATTTTAATAATTTAAGGAAGGAAATGGATGATTATTGGTTAATAAAGAAAAACTAAGATGTTTTAAAAACAATAAAAATTGTGCATTTTTATGACTTCTTAGTAAATTTCTTCACTACTATATAGTTTCTGGGTTTCTACATTATAAATCTTAAAACCATTTCTTTATATGTGCTAAGATAACATCCAGCTTCCAAGTTATGTATGCAAATAGCAAATTGGAATTCCATTATTCCAGAGGAATAATCTATTTGGGTTTTTAATCTGAGCTGAATGACTTTTGGAAAACTATATCTGGTTGTATCCACATCATAAGTTTACAGGTAATATTTCCAACTGCTTAAGGGGATGGGGGAGGCTTCTATCTCTTACTTTTACAAGAGTTCTTGTCCAGTGCGCAAAGCATGGCTGTATAAAAACTGACTGCCACATACATCAATTGGCTTTCTATCTCTGGTGAATATCTTACAAAGGAGGCATGAAAATAAATAAATAAAAGTTTAGAGATCACTGTAAAAGTCCCTGGAGAACATCCAAAACATAGATGTGCTCATAAGGAAGAATGAGAGAACAGGGATGAAATCACATACTCTTATCTTTCAAAGAGAAAATGCATATTATCCCCTTATATAAAACCATAGAGGTTTCTAAACCCAGGCTGGAAGGATCTTATGCGCCTCCCAGGTAGGCCTGAGGCCGCCCGCCACCACGCCCGGCTAGTTAGTTTTTTTTTTGTATTTTTAGTAGTTTCACCATGTTAGCCAGAAATCGTGCAAAAATGATTTCTGAGCCACCACGCCCGGCCAATCATAGAGGTTTCTAAACAAAGGTCCTTTAGTTACTTAGTCAAAAATGGAGTAGCATTCTTTTCATAGAAAAATGATACAATGGAATAAATCTATGATGATAAAAAATCTCTTTCCCAAAGAATGAGATTGCTGAGATTACATATATATATATATATGTATAATATTTTAAGTATTCAAGTAACTAAGTATTAGATCTCAAAGTAGGAACTAATAGTTGTCTAAAATAATAAGTTCATCTCCAGTTTGTTGTTTTTTTAGTCTTATCTAAATTATTTTGGTGTGAACTTTAGAGAAAATATTGCTGGGACAGAATATGAATTTAGTGATGAATGATGAATTTGGTTATGAAACCATTTGGACTCTCCTCACATAGTGCCATTTATTTGTGCATCACAATATTTTTCCAGGTTTTGAGATGTAGTCATTGACAAAAAAAATACTTAAACATCTAATTTACCTTCATGATTAACTTTCAAGTTAGCAAAATGTGTAAATGGTAGTTCCCAATTCCAGGCATATCTCTACATGATATTTCCCTTTTCGGTTTACACAGCTGTGGAAACTAACACATTTCATCAGGGCAAGCCAAAAATACATGGCACAAGTGCCAATAGAAGCCTGGACCCTCTGTGAATGCCAAAACAAGAGCAAAGCAAGCGGCTAACTGCATACATCAGAAAACTAAAACAGACAGAAAATATATTAAGTAACATGAAATGTCAGGAAATATTGACTTGGTTTTTGTATTATCTCTCATAAAAGAATCAGATTTAAGACATAGCCAGAAACTCAACAAACACTTTAGAACAAATTTTCATTCATCTCTGGGACAACAAGCTGAAAAATGTTTAGTTAGTATTGATGATGGGCTTTATATACGTGCTGCTGAAGGGAGCAAAATGATGGATTTTAATGGTCAAAAATGGTATAGCATTTTAAATTCTGACAATTTTTGGAACTGTGTAACAATGTTTGAGATTTTATGTTTTTATTGTTCTGAATAAATTATTTATATGTTACTGTTAATCTTGTGTGATTTTCTACATATTTATTATATACCAATAAACTAGCATCATAAATGAATTTTAAAATGTTCATAATTAATAGTGACAACATTCTAATAAAACTAACAATGCTGCTTTTCATGTATTTTTTTCAAATCTTGAAATGTAAGCTGAAACTCTGGGAAACATGGTTTTGTCACCACAATTTTACATGAAATGACTACATGAAGAGTTTTTAAATTAAGAGCTTGTCTTCAGTTCTTGGTAATATTTATGTTATTTGATTTATTATTTTGGAATTTTACGCAATAGCTTGAGTAAATATGTAGATATAGATAACTAAATTGAAAAATCCTTAAAGAATGCTACGCTTTTCATGACAGATAGTTGGTCATTACCCTCCATATATTATAGTTATACATATGCAAATCAGAACAATAATCGTTCAGTATTATTATCTGATTTTTTGGAAATTACCATGAGCGTTGTTTAACAAATTTCAAATTTCTTGTACATTCTTTCTTCCCTGTTTAAATTCCAATTTGAGAAGGCAATGACTTGGTGAAGTCAGCTTCAAAATTATTTTCCCCCTCTACAAATTCACCTGTTTATCTCTAATCCCTGGCTAGTTCAAGACTGATCCTATAATCTGTTAATATCTGATTTACTGAGAGCCAGTTGTGCCCCACAGAGACTAAGCCATTTTTACTCTCCAGCACATTAAGAATTAATATTTACCCTTACTGGACCTTTAAGCTTCCACAAGAAACTTTAACAAAAGCTGTGCAAATCCCTACCCAACATATCCTGAGAGGATTAATAATAATTCCTTTTGATCAGAATTACTCTGTTGGCCAGCAATGGTTTCCATGGTAATCATGTGGTAGACAGGGCTGAGACTGATTTTATCAGTTGTAGGACATCATTAGAATTATCCCACATGTCTAATTATAACTTACCAGGACTGACTTTTACATAGTGTAGCTCAGAGGCACAGGAAATGAACTTATACGTTTCAACTGCTAGAAAGCTTCCAAGAGGACAAAAATTATTTTGCTTTCTCCTAATAAGACTTTTTTTTTTTTTCCTGCAAAAAGCATTAGAGAGGAGATATTTTAATTTGTTTTGTTTTGTTTTGTTTTGTTTTTCCGTTTGAGACAGAGTCTCACTCTGTTGCTCTGTCGACCAGGCAGAAGTGCAGTGGCGCAATGTCGGCTCATTGCAACCCCTGCCTCCTAGGTTCAAGCGACTCTCCGGTCTCAGCCTCCCGAGTAGCTGGGACTACAGGCATGTGCCACCACGCCTGGCTAATTTTTGTATTTTTAGTAGAGACGGGGTTTCAGCATGTTGGCCAGGCTGGTCCGGAACCCCTGACTGTCAGGTGATCCGCCTTCCCCGGCCTCCCAAAGTGCTGGGATTACAGGCATGAGCCACCACGCCCGGCCTTAGAAAGTATTTTTATGAGAACTGGAGCCAAGAGCAGTATCAATGAGAATTTCACTGAAAGATTATTGTGCTAACAACAACAAAAAAAAATTTGGTTCCTAGACAGCTTAGACTTCGGAAAATATTAGCATATTAGAAAAAATTGTAACACACGATGATTGTGGTGATCTTTTCACTATATATATAAATAAAATCATCATGTAGTACACTTCAAATATATACAATATTTTTGCCAATTATATCTCAATGCAGTTGGAAAGAGGAGATAATTTCACTAAAAATAAAGAATCTGAGTATCTTCTTTGTCCTCTTCTGATTCTTATTTTTTCAAGGAAAAGATTTAGTTCATTGCAGAAAGTTACTTTAAATGCTATACGTATATTTACATATGCACATATACACACTGTTCTATATTAATCTAACTATACAGATAAATTAATATATATAGATGTGTGTATATATATATATACACACGCACACACACAAGCATACACATACATGAAGAAAAAATATATCTATATTTTCCTTTCTTTTCCATGTTTATTTCATAGGCTTGATAAGCCTTTCAATGCCAATTTCTAAGCATGAGCTTCCACAAAATGGAATGTAATAATTCAGATATTACATAATCTGGAAATTTCCTGCCAACTTGTCTTTCAAAGTATTTAAAAACAAAGCATTTCTCCAACAGTGCAAAATTGAAAGAATTATAACATTCAAAACTAACAGCTATTAAAAGAGAAATAATCAGGGTTTATATGTGATGTGTGTATGTATGTATTTCTGTGTATGTGCTTCAGGTAAAAACATCTGAACCTTTTAATTTTTGAAACAGAAAGTCCATTAGCAAAATTTTATTCCAGTGTCCAGCTGGTTACCCTAATAAAAAGAGTAACCAGCATTTGCCAAGCTTGCCAGTTCAGCACTTAATCCTTATTTTAAAGGCAAAATCCATACTGAGAAACGTTTTAAAAAATGGAAGACAGCTGGATACTATGATATAAATTAAATACTGTGGATTTGCATGTTTATGCCAACGTATAGCAATTCCATTAAAAATAACTATTACTGGAATTTCCGAAAGATGAGTGGGAAAAAGAGGACCCAAGATGAAGTACACCTTGAAGAAACTAGAATTATGAAAAGGCTAAAAGCCATGATTTACAAGGGATATTAAAAGATCCATACTACATATGAAAGAAATGTTACTAGTTCTCTGTGCTGTGGATTAAAACACACTCTCTAGAGTTAAGGCGAGGCAGGTGAATGGAATTTCATTTCAATTCCCTTGGACAATGATTGGAGATGAAGAAATCATATGTTCATATTATGTGAAAGAATGTTTATATTGTCTATCACATTCAAGAAATCTTAAAGTTGTAGCATTGGTCAAATGTTAGAAGCATTTTATCTAATGAAGCTGTAGACTGTAAAAAAATAGAATTTCTTAACTTTTATTCTAACATCCTGGCATAATTTTTAAAAATAAGCATATAGAATGCACTTATAAATGAATAACACATTCTATAAATAAACCAGTTGTGGAAAACAAGAGCAATAACAGAGATTTTCTAAAAATCTAAGTAGGATATGGACTTTAAAATGACTTTAACATTTCCTTTCTAAGCCATTTAGCTTGTTCACAAGTTTAGGAGTATGACAATAATCATACAACTAATTAATAAACATTGTTTTCTTAACTCTCTGGAAGAAAGTGTTTTTTAAACAAAAATTAGGAATCCAAAATTCATACTTATCTATTTATAGTCAGAAAAATTTAGTAAATTTTTATGGTGTTATTTTTCTGCCCGATAAAAAATATTGAAAAGCTTCTAATATATTTTTAAGTTGCAAAATATATTTCCTTTATCAATTGAAGCATCCATTTTATGGTATTTTTCAACACAACTCTGCTTGAACATGTGTATTAAGAGTTAACATAACTAATAGCCTCAGAGATTTGAGTCTAATATTAGGCTTATAAATTACACTGTTCATAATATACTGCTAATGCTTCAAAAAATATAACTGGGAATAATTACCACAAATTATGATACTATGTCAAAGGAATCTGCCCATATTAATGCATCTTCTTGCAAGAAATTTACTTGTGTCTTTTTAAAATTTTTTACAAAATAAAAAAATTAATTTTGCAATATTTTCTACATAATGTTTTAATATGTGTGCATGGTTAAATCTATCTATGACAATTAGGGCTGGGCTCTGTTTTAGCAGTCTGTCATTTATTGTAGCTAGTTTTAAATAAAGGTTGCAATATTTAATATAACAAAAACTGAAAGCATGGTTAGCTAGGATAAAGCTAATCTGTTTATTAGAAACACTTGAACAAATAATAATTGAAATAAAGTGAATGAATGTTGTCTTGTAATTTGTAAAAGGTGGGTATTCAACGAATTAAGTTTAATGTTGCAAGGGGAAAGAAAGTAAAACATAATTAGATTATTGTCTTGAATGTATCTTTGCCAGATTGCAAATCCTACTTAACTTATTTTCAAGTAGTGAAAAAATATAAGTTAATGACATTATAGCTGAGTTGTTTCTATCAGTTTGGAGAACAACAAGAAAAAAAAAATCCTTCCTCTTTCTCATTGTGTGAGCCTCACTATAGTCATTTATGCCTTAATCATTTAGTTATCACGCTGTAATTACTTCCTAATTGGGTAATATTTGGCTGAATAGGTTACTTTTTTTTATCTTTATCCAATAAATTAAAAAAAAAAATTGCAGGTGGGAAATTTAGTTATTGGCTCTTTAGGAAGCAATTTCTCAGTCCAAAACAGACACAAATTCAAGTCCAAGAAAATGGTGTGCTTGAGATGTGAACATCTCATCGTGTAGTTGGAAATTTTGTATTTTTGATGACTCAGAACCACAGTACTCCACATACATCCCCAGAGAAATAGCCGTTTGCTACGTACAGTGGATGTGTGAAGTTCACGTGGATGTGTGCAGTAAATTGAGTGAATGACACGTTTTATATTGTAAGGGCCAAGCCCTAATTAGAGTACTGTGTTAGTTCTTTTCACTACATAGCAAAAAGACATTGCAACATTTTAAGGAAAGGTTAGTAGAATTTTAGCTAGGTTAATCCTAGGATTAAAGAGACTGGGTTATGAGGACAGGTCAAAATCTTAGTGTAAATGGAAATGTTTGAAATTCTGTATACAGACCTTTCTTTATAACATGTATAAAATCACATGCAGTTTTGATAATACCACATCAAAGAAATTGGGACAGAGACTTAATTGTGGGCTAACAAAGGCAAATTAGACCATATATTAAAAGTACCACACTAATGAAAGGAAAACACTTGGATACGGAGGCGGGAGGAAAATTATTTGCTTGTAGCAGAAATAACTAAAACATTTGCTGCGTACTATTTTTGAATTTCAAATAAGTTTTTTCAGTCATATAATCAAGTTAGTAGATTTGTTTCAGGAAATTAATAAGTTATGTTGCAAGAATTTATTTGAAAGCATACAATAATTCTAAGCTGAACAAATGGTGATCATGGAAACTTAGCCACATTTTGGTATTTTTGGTCCTCTTACTAGTCCAATTCCTCCTTAGTTTCAATCAACACTTCAGCCCCCAGCAGAAGTGAGAAGCCTTTAATATAAAGAAATTGAATAGTTTAGACAGTCTTTCTTTTTTTTTTTTTTTTTTTTTTTTTTTTTTTTTTTTTTTTTTTTTTTTGAGACGGAGTCTGGCTCTGTCGCCCAGGCTGGAGTGCTATCTCGGCTCACTGCAAGCTCCGCCTCCCGGGTTCAGCCATTCTCCTGCCTCAGCCTCCCGAGTAGCTGGGACACGGGGCCCACAACCGCGCCCCGGCTATTTTGTATTTTTAGTAATTTCACATCTGGTTTCTCTCCTGACCTTGTGATCCAGTGAGCCTCCCAAAGTGCTGGGATGTGAATCTTCTATAAAAAAATCATCTGAGTGAGCTTATGTAATCCAACTGAACCAAAGAAAGAAAAAAAAAATCTGTATCTGAAGGTACTTTTATATTAAATACCCAATTAGCCACTACTATTTGAATATGTAACCAGGAGAAGGCCTTCAGAATGTTTCAGAAAAACAGGAAAATGAACGAGAGTGAAATTGAATATCATTTCATGATTAAATTTGCCGTGCAATGACAAGATAAAACTTCAAAGTGATTACTTAGTCTTTTTTTTCATTTCTCATTATAACGTCTTCCTGTCTGCTTTCTTTTCTCTTTTTTCTTCTACTATGTTTAGTTAAGAATATGGATTGGTTTTGAGAACAAACAATGATCTAGACTTGATATTTTGTTCTGCCACTCTTAGCTTTAGGACTAGGGGCTTGCCACCTGACTTCCATCATTTTCCACTGTGTTATGGGTATAATGGAGATATTAACGCTGCTATGCCCACCTCACATGAGTGTTCAGAAAATCCTGTCTCACAAATAAAGTGTAAAGCTGAATAAAAGGTTTTAAAATACATAAAAACATACATAAGATCAAGACCTCTCTGACAGAATTTTTCAAATAACTGAAATAGTCAAATCATGCATTTAAATGTATGCATTATGCCTCTCTAAATTTTTATTAAACTTTTATACCCCAATTGTACAGTAGTATAAACTGATTATAATATTCCTTTAATAAAGATTATATTATGCATCTGTATTAATTTTATTTAAGAGTTAGAAAAGTTTTTCTGTATATACTCATTAGATTAACTGTATGTGAGTGACTTTTTAATTCCTAGATCAAAAGACAGATAAATATTTTATCAATTATAATTTATGAGGGTTACCTCATTTACACAATAGACAGGACTGTTGCTTTGGAAAACGCCATTATAAAATACGAAAGGCGTAGAAGAATGCTTCCAATACTTCCATTCATTCATTTCAAAATAGCTTATTTTTTCAACGTATAAAGAAACAATGAAAAAATATAGATAGCCACATCTTATACTAGAATGTCAGTAGCCATCAGTTTATTTTTTTTATGATCTTTCAATATTGTACAAAATCTAGAGGGTGTGCAATTTAGTTAATACCACAATAAACAAATTTGTTGCCATTTTGCACCAAAACATATTCAATTTAATAGCATATATTATACCTATGCTATTATACACTATGCTCTAAGATTTAAAGATGATTAGGAGTCTCAGCCATTAAGAACCTTTCATATGGACATGAGAAAGCATTGCCTAATAACGGTAATGAATGATAGGATATTTTCTAGAGAACTATGACTAAAGAACAATGGAATGTGAAAGCACTTTCCTATTGACTTGAGGGCTCCGCAGAGACTTTGAAAGAAGTTTAAGCACTTAGAATAACATAGAAGGATCTGTACTATTTCAATGCAAAGAGAGTGGAGAGCAGTGGGGAGGAAAGAATGAACAAGAGTTTGAACATACAAGACCATTTGACTAATACAAGTAGTGACCAATGGCATTTTCAAGTGAAGTTGTGACAGTGCCAATGTCATTAAGTGGTAATCTATATCTTATGTAATTTTTATGCCAAAATTTGTTAGCTTAGGAAAGTAATGGGTATTAAAATTCACTCAAAAAACAGTATTTCCAATGCCAGGTCTATGCTCCAAAAAATGAATGAAAGGAATTACTTTACAGAACACAATTCAGGAAATATGAATCTAATTTAGACGACTGTCTATTTTACTAACATTTTAGAGAATTACTTTCACAGAATGTGTTTTGGTATATAATTTACCAAATATGATTATTGCAAAATAATAAGTAGGCTCTATTATTTCAAGTTGAAATTTCCAAAGTAGCTGCTATGGGGATATTTTAAAATGAACCTAAACATAACAACAATTTTGATTAATTTCAGTATACCTTTCTCTTCTAAATTATTATTTACTTAATATTTTCAAAACTACTATGAATTAGTTTAACAATAAAATAAGTCCTTTCAGTAATTATCACAATTATTTGTAATCACATAGTACATTTTATGTTCAAAACACTAGCACTTCCAAAAATTGTTTACAAATGAGGAATCTAAGGTTCAGAAAGACTAAATCAATTCCCAGAAGTCACAAAGCTACCAAATGAGACGTGCATTACTAAAAATCAAGTGTTTTGCTATCTAGCTATCTGGCATCGAAAAATAAAAAGCATAAAGATCTAATGTATACTATTAACATATGGAAAATTAATCTACACTTTTAAATTGGAGATCCTGTGATATTCCTTTTTCACTAGACTGTTTAGCAGCTTAGAATGTGTTTGCACACTATTACTATTAATTCAAAGATAATAATGGCAATAGCTATCTTTTTCAATACTTTTGATACGTTAACCATATTTCCTTCAGCATTTTTGCTTGTTTGTTTTTAAATTTGGGCAAATGTCTAGACTATGATAGGGCTCTTAAATTCTGAAATATTCTTTTAAGTCTTGATGACTGTTGTGTCTTCGATAATACTATGAAGTATGTGAACATATCACAGCAATCAATAACAACTTTATCAACTAATATATGAAAGAAAATTACTTGATAGCATATATAAGAAGACTGCAAAAGAGAAGCATGTAGGTAAATACTGAGAGATAAAAATGCTTTTTGAGGAGAGGATGGGACATTTTTTCCATTCTAATAATATAACCTATGACTGGTCTTTGTAAAGAACCTCACTGCTCTTCAATTAGATTATGTAAAGGGCACTGCATATTATGCTCAATAGATCCAGAGCATAGCATAATAAACATCCCCCTCCAAACAAACTCCATTTTGCCAAGTTTTAAACTCTGCCAACATTTTAGCATTTTCCGCATAGTCCAAACTTAAAATTTGGGATGGGTTTCTGACTGTTCCCTCTTCCTCATCCCCATTTATAATATATATGTATTTCTTGAAGATTCTTTCTTTTGAGTGCTTTAGAACTTACCTGAATTGTCACATTCTTACACCATTTCTTTGGTTTATGACCTCATTGCTCTATGCCCAGATCGCTGAAATAAACTCCTGACCTTTAGTCTTCTCAATCTGCTGAGATTACCAGTTTTATGACATCATTCTCCTGAATTAGAGAATGAAACTACTTTCTCAAAGTAATTGCATTTAACAGTTTGCAATTACTTTTCCAAAGCTTCTTAAGTCAAGTGCACAATCATATTGGTAGCCCCTGAGAAGCTCTATAGGTTCGTCTTGACTATACAGACAAATGTATCACTTTACCTAAACATATACTGTTTTAGACAAGACATTACCCTGAGGATTATTATCCCTTTTCATAAATATCCCTTCTTACATGACTTCAGTCAAGATAATCTTTTCAGTTAGAATATGCTCATCCATTCACCCATCCATCCACTCATCCATCCATCCATCCATCCATCCATCCATCCATCCATCCATCCCCACATCCATCCATTCAGCCAGCCAACCACCCTACCAGCCCTCATGTAAGGAAAAGGTGCACAGCACAGGATAAGACATTTAAAATACATTCTAAAATAATTTTCTGTCCTCAGGATGCTCCCAGACAAGTTGCTAGGCAGAAATTATCTAATTATAATACACGACACTGTACGTTACAGGTAAGACAGGTGTTATGTGAGAATTTGAAAAGGCTTTTAAGTCAGCCTCCAAGGAGTAGGTGACATGTAAGGTAAATCTCAGAATTTCCTTTTCTTTGATCTCTAACTATCTAAAATTCTGCCTTAAAAATCTGACTCCACTCTTTCAAAAATCATCTCAAATCTAACTTCCTACATAAAACCGTCCTCAGTAAAGTAAGATGACCTAGAGAGCTATTCTTCCTACTAGAGGTCAAATGTATTTTTTCACATAGTGATAGCCTATGTGATATTGTTCCCTCATATTTTCTTTTTGCAGGTCCCCAGCACTATAATCTATCCCCAGGAAATCACTACCTTCGTTAAAAGCAGACTTGTTCTTCTTCTTTGTTCCTCCAAGTGCCTATTATAATGAATAACCTTTAACTGTGCTAGCATAAACACTCTCGAAGTTAATTAAATCAGCTTATCTTCCCAGCAATCCTTTAACCATTGTGGACACCCATGGAGACATCTATACAAATGTCATTTTGGGGTCTCATGGCAGTGGCATAAGGCCCAAGCTGGACTAATCAAATTCCTTCTAGGATCTGAAAATAGGACATCAATGGATTCTACATTGGCCAAAGCTGTTTTGCAAAAATTATTATTTAACTATTACTAATGAGATATGCATATGTCATTAACAGTAAACCAAGAATAAAAGTGAACAAAATAAACATTTTTATTAAAGTTCATTTTCTTATCAATAACCAATATACAAGGAACTCATAAAACTTAAAACACGTAGAAGAAAATATGATATTTGTCTTTGGAATAATTATTTTAAATACATAATCAGTACCCATTTTTACATTTGAATGTATACCTTGGGAACTAAAAAAACTCCCAAGATCTCCTTTTTGTTGTTCTTTCTGATAAGAATCGTCACATAATTTCTTTCCAAACCAAAATACATCCACTATGGGAGGAAAAACAATAGTCTCCAAATAAGACTTGTTTTTTATTTTTAAAAATGCATTTTCTTTCTAAAACTAATTTGCAGCTTTTGAGTAGTTAGGAAAAAAAAAAAACATTATTGTATAGTCAGATAACATTTATATCTGAGCAAAGAAAATATAATGAGCTACAGCGAAGGAGATAAAATAGCAAACTTGAATTTATCCACTGTCACATTTTTAATTAGCACCTATAATGTTTAAGAACATTGACAAGTGCACTGGACTCACAAATTGTATGACGTTAGAGGAAAGGTCATAGGGACCTTCCTTCTCTGTCTATCTAAAACAGAAATAAAATTTCACCTCTCCAACCATATGGAATATGCAAAAGGCAGCAGTGCTGAGGAGAGAACTAGCCTCTCTTTCCTAGCCAATGGTGTCCTGTATAAAAGATATATATGAAAGGCTGTTTTCTTTATTCCTTAAACATTCATTACCTCTTCATGGAGGACTTGAATGGAAGGAGGCTCAGACTATCCACTCCCCTGGGAGGAGGGTAATGAAGTGAACGTCAGGGGTTCCTGGCAAGATTTTCTTTCTTTGTGAAAAACATAATCATCGCAAATCATTTTCTAGAAAACGTAGGGAATGCAAATTTTAAGAGTATAAATTAGTCCTGTAAGTTTCTTAGTTGATCCTTTTAAATGTATAGTTGTAAAAAATTACCAAATTTCGAACTTCTGACCTCAAGTGATCTATCCACTTTGGCATCCCAAAGTGCTGGGATTACAGGCGTGAGTCACCACACCTGGCAAAAATTACCAAATTTCTATCTTACTATGGGGGAATCCATTTTAAAAACAGTAAGAATCACTTGCTATTTAGGAAAGCATTTTTTAAAAAAACAATTATTTGAGTTGATTTTCTTTTATTTCTTATATCTTTCAGAGATGTTTGCCAGTTTTCTTTTTACATATTTCTGTGGTTATACCAAAAAAAAGTCTAGATAAAATCATCACCTAGCCAATTCAATTGTAAGTTTAATAATTCAATCATAAAACAATATAAACTTTCTAATATTTATTCATTTCAGTTCTCTTAATCTTAGCCTACAGCATCATTCTTGATTTGACACTAATATTGACTATATATTTCTTGTCTTTATATATATATATTTGTTATACATATTAAAACCTAAAAGGTTATTAAAAAAGTAGAATTGTGCTTTTCAATAAATTCTTCTTCTCCTTAACAAAGAATCTTCTAAAGAATTTTAACAATATTCTCATAATAGTTTTTAATCACTTTTTAGAATAAAAATGTGAAGTTCTATTAAAAACATTCTTTGCTGTTCCTATACCAGAATTCAACGACAAACTATTATGTTTCACTCTTGGCCCAATCCCTCTTGGAATATTTTAGAACCCCAATAAATTTTTTGAGACTGAGAGCGTAAAATAATAAATGAATACAATTCTAGTCAATTCCAGTTGGATAATCCTTCCAAATTGGATTTCTCCTTCCATTCTAAATTGCGCAGTGGGTCTATTCATTTTTACCAGTTCTACATTTTTAGAGTAAAACTGAATGTGATGCTGAAAGATGATTTCTCTTCATTTATAATATTTAGTTTCTTTTGATATTGTTTTACTATAGAGTATCACAAACTTGGAAAGTAATCTTTTTTCTTTTCAATTGTTATTATTCATTGTAAGACAATATAACCAGCCAATATAGTGCTTTATGGTAAATGTTTATATACTAAAGAATGGAAAGAAAATAAAAAGACTGTGTTCAATATTTTAGTCTAAAGGTAAGAGATTAGCCTTCAACATTAGCCTGCAAGCCATGTTGAAACCTCAGAAGAATTCTGCACTGGCTATGAAGTTATATAAACAATGTTGCATGAATATACATTAATTTATCTGATTTGAAGGTCTATTGATCTTCTAAAAAGAGTTTAGAACACCTATTTGAAAATATCATGTAGTGTGTCTAAATGAACATATTCCAATATATCTGAATAATCTGAAAATACTAAAAATTAAAGGCTTTTTGTCTGATGGTTATGCATTAAAAAACAAAAGTTAATACAATTATCTGGATAATTCAAACCAAAAATTTCAAAATCCACATTCTGCTAATAAAGAACTGGATAAATTTAGAACTTGAATTGTCTATGGTTTTTCTTTTTAGAGACAGGGTCTGGGGCCTGGCTGTGTTATCCCAGGCTGGAGTGCAGCAGTGCAATCACAGCTCACTATAACCTCAAACTCCTAACCTCAAGGGATCTTTCGGCCTCAGCCTCCTGAGTAGCTAAGCCTACAGAGGTATACCACCACACCCAGCTAATTTTCAAATTTTTTATAGAGATGGGCTCTCATTATGTCGCCAGGCTGGCATCAAACTTCTGGCCTCAAACAATCCTCCCACTTCAACCCCCAAAGCACAGGGATTACAGGCCTGAGTCACCACGCTCAGCCTTCAAATTTTCTTTATGAGTTCCCTCTCTGTTCAATATTACTTTATTAAAACTCTGAATTTCATTTCCCCTATTATAAGACTGTAGCATCCCAATTCTTGTGCTTTCTCAACATGCTAAATTGTTCAAAATGTCATAGCCTATTCAGTTTGATTTTTTCCCCTTTTTTTTTCTTCCAAGTATCACAGCATAATTCTTTCTTGGTTAGTTTGAATACTAGATTTGGAAAGAATCTTTCATTTTTCTGTGGAGTACGGTAATCAGACCAAAAAAAAAAAAAAAAAAAAAAAAAAAGGAATAATATAAAAAACACATGTGTACTGCCATAGGCTTTGTTAAACCTTACCATTTTGCTGTATTTTATTGAGATATTATTTAAGGATATAAAACATAACTGTGCGGGCGCGGTGGCTCACGCCTGTAATCCCAGCACTTTGGGAGGCCGAGGCGGGCGGATCACAAGGTCAGGAGATCGAGACCACGGTGAAACCCCGTCTCTACTAAAAATATAAAAAATTAGCCGGGCGCGGTTGTGGGCGCCTGTAGTCCCAGCTACTCGGGAGGCTGAGGCAGGAGAATGGCGTGAACCCGGGAGGTGGAGCTTGCAGTGAGCCGGGATCGCGCCACTGCACTCCAGCCTGGGCTGGGCGACAGAGCGAGACTCCGTCTCAAAAAAAAAAAAAAAAAAACATAACTGTGTACCCGTTCCTAATCATGTTCTTATGCAAGTGCCCAAAAGTAATCACTATCCTGAATTTAGTAAATATTATGCCTCCATGCTTTTAATTTCATATTTTCTAGAGGGAGATGACGTGAATTAAGTCTGCGTACTTGTGCCTATAAGGGAGGTATTGCAATCTCAATAGTTTAAATAAAAAGTGGCTCAACATAACTCAGTGATTGCCAACAACAAAAGCAATTATTTTATGTCTCCTTAAACTTTATATGAATGATGGCATACTGTATGAATGCATCTCCAGCTTTTCTAAACTAAAAAAGCTTATTATTTGGTTATTTATCCTCAATAACATGTGAGGCTTCAATATGTTTATTTTTAACGCTGCATACAATTTCATTGAACACATCTACCACCAATTGATGAACCAAATAATTCACATTGCTTTTCGAATACAAGTAGATAGAGCATTTCCAGTTTTAAAATAAAGAGCATGTTGATGTTTATAATCAAGGAAACCTACAAATAGAAAGTTTGTTCATCAAAAAAGGAATACCTTCCTTCATATACATAATTTTTAAGAGTATAACACTTATGCCATAATCCTCAAATATTGCTGTACATGAAACAGCCTAAGGACTTTTTAAAATCCCAATGCCTAGGTCACACCCCATAATAATTAAGTCAGAATGTCTGGAAGTGAGAGCTAGGCATTAGTATTTTTAAAAGATCCCCAGGCGATTGCAAATTACAGCAAAGTTGGCAACCACTGAGTTATGTTGAGCCATTTTCTATTTAAACTATTGGGATTTCAATACCTCCCTTATAGCTGCAAGCACACTGACTTAACTCACATCATCTTCCTCTAGAAAGTTTTCCTTCAAAAAGTGGTGGTGATTTTTGGGTGGGACATGGGGGCCTAAAATCTAGATACATGTTAATCGTAAAACAACCTACTCCAGTCCCTTAAATTGTTTCATTCATCCTGCTCTCAGGTTTGCTGTCTATTGTTTTTAAGTTTTGTGTGCATATATGTTTATACTGCTATCAATCCTATATTTCAAGGCTCCAAAGAAGTGGAAACTGGTTGGTTAATTGTCTCTATATACTACGTAACAAACCGTTACATGCAGAGAGACAAATCCTGCTTTTTTCTGTTAATGATACCTCATGTGAAATAAAAACTTTAACTCCCTAAAATCTGGTCAAAGTCTCTTAAATCATACATAATGCCTGTGCTATTTTACTCCAGACTTTATTTTTGTTGAACCTTGTGTATTATATGTAGTGATCTAAGTAGATTTCTGGTTATTTTAGATCACAGTTTTATTCTTATTTATTTAAATATAATTACATCTAAATGAAATGGAAACTACATAGTATTTAGATTTAAAAACCAACAATCTATTCTCAAAAGAATATTTTATTCTTTTAACAGTGAATATCTCCAGTACAAATAAATCTATGGATTGGGTTCTTAAGTTCTTATTCAACCTTAGGAAGCCACATCTCCAATAGAAGGAAAGTATTAAGAGAACACATGACCTTTTTCTGTTTTCTACATGTTGCTAATTTCTACTACTTTCTTCACTTTCCTACTTTCTCTCTCCATCCTTTCCAAAGGTAGCAAGTGTTTAACTTATCCATACCTACTTTTAATTGGAAGTATAGTGGAATGAAATCAGTTTACATACATCACCAGTACAATAAAACATCATATTGATTCTATCCAAAAATCTTATTCAAGAGAGTTTGTGTTACTACCTAGAAGACAAATGGTGACATTCGAAGAGTCCAAACTTGCTGTGACCTTACCAAACATTTCCTATGAGAAAACACACTATAAAATTGTCATAAAGTAGACCTAACCACTTAAATTAAGTTAAATAACTCTAATTCAAGTTATGCCAACTATACATTACTGTATTAAATTTCTCACCAAGATGATACTCTGCAGGAGGTAGTAATGTTTATGTAGTGGAAAAATCTAAAGCTAGGGCCTGAGTTACGACTCTATCAGGGTTATTAAATGAAATGAAAGCAATATGTTTTGAAGTGTTTTCGGCGGGGGAGGGGGAGCAGAGGGTGCTTTAACTCCAGAAGGACCAAAACATGCTGCTTTTGAGTCTTGAAAATAAGAACGTGTTCCACTGCTACCTGTTTACAGTCGAAACTACAGGGAAAAATACTTTCAGGGGCCTGATGTTTCAGGTGCAAGATATTAAACTTGCCTGTGGAGAGGTTGACCCAGAGGATAAAAATCCAACGAGCAGAGTCACAGAAGCATGTATATTCACAGGTTCTGCTTCAGGGAGGTTTATAGTGTTGGGAGGTCCAGTTTCCAACTATTCCTGTCATTTAATGCAGTAATGCAGAGGAAAGTAGCATTGTCAGCGTTTATAACATTGGGTATGATCTCTGGGTGAAAAACAGGTGTTCCTTTCTTTCTTCCAAGGGTAAGCCAGTGATTGCAATGCCATGAGGTTTTTACTTTTGAATTTTTTTTTAAAAGTTGTGTTTTTTTTTAAATTTTTTATTTTTTAGTTTGAGAATGTATTCATTGAGGTATATTCATTGATGTAAGTTTCTGGAGTGCTTAAAAATGTAAAACCACAAAATAGATGACAACTACAAACATTTTAAAACAGGGGAAAAAGCTTGTTCTAAGAGGAATACTAGAAAGTCAGTTTGAAGATTACTACTTCAGCATCCAGCTGCTTTGAGGCCAGTTTACTTCACTTTCTTAATTAACATGAAGACAAAATGTATTAGCAAGCTTTAAGCTATGCGTTAATGTTTGATGTTTTAGCATCTAATAAATATCTGCATCTCATATCAGATTCTAGATTCAATACAGTTAGCTCTGGACTTGGTTTTGAATACTTTAATGTTTACACAGATTATGTAAATCATACATAGCTCATAACAATGTGATAAGGAGATGTGTGACTGTAATTCTCATGTAAAATATCATTATCTAAGTCCCACCCTCAGTTTATAGTGCAATGTATTTATTTAAAGAGGATCTGTTTTCAAGACAAAAAGAATGAGGAGCAAAAACAAGAAACTAACATGAAATCTGTATGGTATCATTTAAAAAATCAGTAGTGTCATTTTAATAACTTTATACCACTTAATTTTTACATACTTTTTGACAGGGAATGACTTCTATGTAGAGATGTAAAACATAAACATTACCCATATTGTTTAAAATACACAATGGAAATTAGCATGACAGATAAACAATGGAACTATCAAGTAAAACTATGCTATTATACAATAGGAGAGATAAGGAAGATAGAGAAAAGCAGTTTATTATTTGTAAATACAATACAGATATCTAAATGCAGAACTGCTACTTTTTCTAATTTGAAGAGCTTTATCAGCCAGAAGTAACTTTAACAAGAAATAGAAACTCATGCAGGAATGAATTCCACGCCTGCCCAGTACCTGCTTACTTAACAAGAATGTCCTTCAGGGTCACATTAGGAAATCTATAATTGTGAAGTGAAATGGTGGGTATCCAGAAAACTCGGCCAAGTGAGGTGAAATGTAAACTTTAAAGTAGAAACATAACTAACGGATAGGTACAATTTATAAAAAGCCTGAGCCTTTCCTCTTGGGGACTTCAAAGCATTGAATGGTGGTTGTACCTATACTACTATAAGAGAGCTCAATATAAACCATCTTCCTGTTTTAAAGATATCAGAATAAAGATACCTGGAATTTTAAGTGACTTTTTCCAAGGTCACATAGATGAGTCTGTGGGACAGACAAGTATAGCTACTGAGTGACAGAGACGAAGAGCTATAGACTTTTCTCTCCACACCCGCAGAAATGCCTAAACTACTCCAGCATGTAAACCCTTCACTGGTGACATCCCATCCTAATCATTTTAGCATCTCAGCAGACATGGCAACACTGGAAGCTTCTACCTACATGCTGCTTGCTTTTTCATTTAAAAATAATAATACTGATAAAATTATTAGCATTTATGAAAAAGAGCACTGCAAGAGAAATTGGCCAAGGGTTTTTCATATCTGTTCCAACAAATTATTAGATACTAAAATATGGAAGGTTAATGGTAGGCAACAATTTAGACTGTCCATATCCTCCTCCCTCCCAGTGCTAAGTATAGCCTCAAGAGACTGCCTTCAAAATGCTAAAATAAATTAATCGGGAGTCAGTTCCTGAAATATCACTAGCATATTAAACCTTCTTAAAAGATTATGCCTGACTCATATACATCTTTAGTTATTCATTCATGTGGAATTTGAGAGTACAAATCACATTTGTTACATTTTAGAAAATTCTCTTTTCATAGTTTCAGTTATATCAAAACTAAGTAAATCATCTTTAGCCAAAAAAAATATTCTTAATCCTCAAGTTCCTCTGGGACACTTTACATTTCTATTCTCAGACTTCACTGAACTAAAATTAGTGTTTTGTATTGAATGCAGAAAAGTGATTAGAAGTAATATTGACCTTGAAAACAAACGCTTAGCTAAAAATGGGTTTAGTTTAACTAACTTATATTTTTTAATGCATACACCTTCTAATCCATTAAAAAAATAACTGTGTCCATATAGTCAACTCTGCAAGAAAAAAAATCATGACTTACATAAATGATGATTTTGCATTGCTTGCAGGAGATACCATGACATTAAAGCAATATACACAAAATGGGAAGTCTACCATTTTAGAAGTTCATTGTTTTATGTACATGTATAGTCCTTTTGTTTTTCTGAGAAATGTTGTCAAACAATGCCTTGAGAATTAACAAATAGCTACTTTAGACACAATATCAATTGCACTGTACAATATGTAATTTCCAGGTAAATTGTGAAGAAAAATAGAATAGTACTAAATAATAATTTTTCTTTTGTTATTTAAAAATGACTATATTGGTTTATAAAGTTGAACAACTTATCTATTATACAAGTGAATAGATGTTAATGTCAAAATACTTAAATAATCAGAGGCTTTACCATACCATCCCTGTTTCTTGCCCAGTGATTCTATTTAATGACTTGCATTTATTCAGTACTTGTTGCAGCAGTGCACTGGTGCTAGTTCCTACCAGCTTGCAAGAGCCAATTGTTTAACATCTACAAATACTGTAAGTTTTTGTTAGTGTGAAATCAGCCATGATAGGAATATTTACACTATGGAAATTGGCAGTGTTACAAATCATGCTCCCCCAACTCCTTTACCAATACACTACTGTGATTATATATATATATATATATATATATATATATATATATAAAAAACTGCACACAATGCTATAGGTGGCAAACAAGAATAACTAAGACCCAGCCCAGTTCTTAACATACTTATTTGAAAGGATTGGATTGGAAACATAAAAATAGCTTAAAAACTGAAAAGAAGTAGAGTTAACGCATATTTTGAAAGCTTAAACCTTTATGGTTTGAAGAATGAAAAGTGCCATTATCAGAAATAAGGAAGTCAGAAAGAGACATCTATTGGGGAAGTTTGGTTGGAACATGGGTTATTTGCCTAAGAATGAATTCAGTAGAAAGATCAAGAACTCTGAGTTAAATATCAGAGTTCAAATTATCCATGATCACATCATTGTCTACAGGCATGGTTTCTAAAATTATCTGCACATTAGAATCAGCTGGGAAACTGCAAAAATTACTATTGTTGTCCTAGCCCTGGAGATTGTGACTTACTTGGTCTGAGATATGGCCTGGGCTTTGAAATAGTAAAAAGATTCCCAGGTAATTCTAATGTGCAGAGTAGCTTGGGAAACACTGGGCTATGATTTAAACACTTTTAAATCTTTTTACACCTAAATCCTGAAATGAAAAGATAAATGGATACATCACAAGCTTTAGGGCCTGCAGGTCAGTCCCCAAAGCATGCTTACTATTTGCCATTACCTAGAGCTGAGGAAGAAAGTCAGTCCTATTTTCTATTATGTAAGAGGAGTTCAGTCAAATAAATTCACTTGCTTTCCACAATACAAATAATTTTAATAATTGATAGGAAATTGTGAGGGAAAAAAACTAATTGTTCTTGGTACAAACTGAAATGTGATGTCACTCCTTGCACAAGCTAGCCCAATAAAATGCCTTATGCATTTCATAATGTGTGTCTAACCCATCAAATATAATTCTCTCTCTCTCCATATATATACACACACACACACACACACACACACACGATGCAAACTCACGTTTGTAATTTTGGTGAAAGAAGTACCTTAATCACCTAAGTGATTCTTCGTAAGGAAGATAACTACCTCCTTAGGGATATATATGCTCTTCAACTGGGAGAATTCAATGAGATTATAAACAATCAGCTTGATTCTCCCCTTTGCATTCAAGAGAGCAAAGAATGCTCTTGAGATAGAGTCAAAGGTCTCCCTTTCTTTTTTCTAAACAGCATGTAGAATTCCAAGTTATTCAAGAAAACAGAATGACTTAAAACACGTTGTATAAAATTTGAGTGATGTTTTTTCTTCTCCGGTTGTGCTTTATTATATATATTTGTGCTGCACATCAAATAACAAGACAGCGAGAGAGAGAGAGAAAGAGAGGAGAGAGAGAAAACACAAACAAGGTCTGTCAAACAGGATTTGTAAGTATTTATTGTGCATTTAAAACACAGGTTTTGATTCAATAGGTCTGGATTGTGGCCTGAGATTCTGCATTTTCACCAAGATCCCTGCATTTTCACCAAGATCCCAGATTTCACTGCAAATCTGAGGATGCTTTGTAGTCTATTTTTTCATAGACCACACTTTGAGGAGCAAGATGGTGGACACCTGAAAGAAAACGTTTGTTGGATTCATTGGAGTCATTCCCTTATATCCTTATAGGCAACATAGAAATACCATGCTCAGACACAGAAGTAGCATATACACAGCAGGAAAGATGAGGAAAATCATCACATTTTCCTCAAAGGTACAATTAGTCATTATTAACAAAGGTTGTTTTACCAGGCATTTGCTTGAGTGAGCCACGAATCTACATATGATTCTGTATGATTTATAAACATATGATTAGATGTCCGGAGGGAAAAGAACAAAACAATTCATTGGCATTAAAAATTTAAATTTAACTGATGCTAGAATTACAGAGTATTTCTCTTTTACACTAGGACTACCAAAGTGACCAATGGCATCCTTTCTGCTGAAATATTTATTTTGTAATATGAAATCAAAATATTGGAATCTCCTCTCATTATGTGTATTTGCAGATTCAAGTGTTTAACCCAGTATATGATGCAAAGCAGCCCATTAAGACAAACACAGTCACTGTTTTATGAAGTAAAGTGAATGATTAAAAAAAAAGAAGAGTGCTCCTGCCGCAGTTTCGTGGTGTGATCAATGGCATTCACCTTCCCCTCTCAGTGTAACCAGAATGTCTATCAAAACCAGAAAACGGAAGGCTTCAGAAGCATTATGTAGCTAAAAAAGGAGACTATTTTACCCATTAGTAATAAATGTACCTGCTGAGCAGAACACAGCTATACCTGAAAAGGTTCCACAATTCTCTTTTGCTTAGCTCTCCCTGCTATGAGAGAACCAGTGTGCTAAAGAGCATTTTGTAAAAGCAAAAGAGTTCATATAATTGACTTTACTGGAATTAGAAGACGGAGTACAGTGTGCTAAACCTGAAGCAGCCCAACTCTATGATGAAGGAAAATTGCACAATTTAATAGCCAGATATAGGAACTGTGAAGTAATAGAAGTAATCAAAGGCTTGGCCATGCTTAAAGGAACAAATCTGTTACTTTTCCTTTTGCTCCAGAGAGGGGACTGCAAGTGGACTATTTGCAGGAAAGTGCATTAACACAGCTTCCTAAATTTGGGTAGTACTTTTATGAAAAGGAGAATTTAGAAAGAGATAAGTATCTTAATGTTGAGGTGTCCTTTGGAAATTTGATTTATGAGTTTCATGATTCTAACTTCTATTTCATGTGAAACAATTAAAAAGAATATATCTAATAATTGCAGTTAATTTTTCCTCCTCTTCTCCTTGGCCTCAGCAAACTTAACCTTCATTAAGAATATCATCTTGCTATACCAAACGCATATTTTCTATAGAAAGGGAACAACCAAGCCATATTTAGGGTGAAAGCATATTAGCCTTTCTTGAACATCTGGTGAAAAGTGAAGTTTCAGCAGTAGCAATTTATACATCTGTACCATCTTGGGGGAAATGTGACTTGAGTGATTTAATAGCAAGAAGGAACACTGATTTACAATGCAGCATCCACACAACAACAGCCTGTGAAAATCAAAAGTATTAGGATCATAACCTTGAATGATCTTAATAAAACCTTAATATAATCAGAATTCAAGATATGAGAAATATTTTGTAGAGGACCAAAATATTTGTAGCAAGTCCAGAAATTTAAATATGGAAATTATGAGGGTTGAAAAACTGCATTAAAAATCATTTAAATCTTGTCATAACCTGAATCTAGCAGTATTTATAATGATTCAGATGAAGTAGTTGAGCTTTAAGATTACAACTAAATTGCCAGTTAAACACATATAAAATTAATTTCAGTAAAAGGTAAGTATATGTGACAGCTCAATTAGTATGATTCATATACTTCAAAATAATTATACTATTAAGGTAGACAGTATACCATCTAGTTTTATTCACATCAAATTTTTCATGCTTTGGTTAGCTTAAACTAACCATGGTATTTTAGAAGAATGAACAATGAACTAGGCTTTTCCACTAACTTTACTAATATAAATATTGTTTTATGTCATTATGCCTCAGTTTTCCCATTTTTGAAATTATTATTAAAAGTATGAAATCTCTTTTCATTATCCACATAATGCCAGAAAAATTAAATGTCTAAGATTTATTTTAATAAAATAAATGCATAAATTTCTAACTGGAATCTTTTCTGTATTAGCCAATAAAATGTTTTATCAAAATATATTACTGTGGAAAATTCAATAAGCTCTTATTGAAGCTAAGGGAAATAATACTATTAGATGCTATGTAATGTCATTCAAATTTGCTAAGTAAAGAAAGATTGCCTTAAGTCCAATGTTACTATTCCCTACATGTTTTTCAAGAACCACCAAGTTCACTAAAATAAACTAAACATTCTCACAATAAAAAATAATAGAAACTTGGTTCTGAAATTACTTTTTTTACTTATTGTCAGATTCTTCATTTCTCACAGAAACACAACTACATCCCATGACATAGTTTTAAAATCAGTTCAATTCCATAAAATTAATTTTTCTCTATGTCTTCTCTCTATCTATTTTTCTATCCCTCCCTCCTCTCCTCCTTTCATTCTCTGTAAGTCTTCCCCAACCATGGACAAGTGAGAAGAAAAAAAAGTTCACGTTGGAAATACCTTTTACTGTCCACTGATATACTATGAATTTTAATTCAACAAATCCACTCTTGACTTCTCATCTCCTTCACACCTCTCACTTCTCCCATTTCACCAATAACCTACTTTGTGTCATGAATCTCTTATCTTGATTTATGATGCCAGTATTCCCTCAAGCCACTCTATAGGGAGAATAGGCAGATACTTTTAAGTCTTAAATTCCCTCATCTTCCAACGATTTTTTGCATCTCCATGGCATGCTGAGTCTAAGCCTTCTGAGGACTTCTCAGGTAGTACTTGCACTTTTTCATGTGCATTTCCTGTGTACTTTCTTGTGCTTTGTCTTGGTTCAGGGCCCCACACTAAGGCAGGCATTGCTGCTCATGAAAATTCCCACTCCCATCACGTTAATTTATTCTTCCTGCTACTTTCTAAAAAGATATCTGCTCACATTACTTTTTTAAAAATGGCAACCTTTTATCTAAAAATGTGTTTTTCAAACTGTAGTGTTTGAAAAGATCATGTTTTAATATACCTGGAGTGTTAAGAAACTGTGTTTTAACATATATCTCAGGTGATTCAAATATTAGTGATTGGGAAACACACATTAGAAAAGTAGTTATAAACCAAAAAGTACACTATATGGATAATAGTGTTGCAGTTTTGACAATTTTGTTTAAATTCAAATGCTGTTGAGAAGACTTAAAGAAGTACCAGGTTCCATAAAGAATCTCTCACTACTTACTGACTCTGTTTCAGGCATTCCAGAGGGGCAGGTGGCAAAAAATTTTGACGAAAGATGCCCCTAACCTCTAAGAATTCCTAATACAATGGGGAAGTAGCTTTTTCTTTAAGTAACTAGTGTAAAATGTGATAATCTAAGAGAGCACCAAAAAAGTACATTACACCTAAGGAATACAGCAAATCACTTCACCATAGAAGTAATGCTTTTAGATGTTTGCATATATTTAAATATGTACATGTGGAAAAAACAATTGAAACAGCCTGAAAAGACTACATTTAACAGAATGAAAAAACAGTTTCTCCTCATGCCAACCCTCAGCCATACCGGTCCTCTGTCATAAAGAGAAGACTGCTCCTGGTTTCCTGTGGATTCTTGGAGAAAGCCTCCATGCATAGTCAGGTACCTACGTCTACTCACTAGAAATTGTCTACTCCTTTCTTCTCAAACTTTTAATACTTTCTTTCCCGACTTTATCCTTAGATGTCAACTTTGCTAACTACCCTGAGAAAGAAGCACCCACATCTATCAGCCAGCTTACATCAGTGTGCATATCCTCAAGCTTTCCTTCCAAGATTGAGTTGTCGATTCTCTTATCCCATTATCTAAGGGCATGCTCTAGATACCTTCCTGAGTCTCTAACTTAAGAACATTGTTTCAGCAATTATCCCCCTGTCCAGTACAAACTATGATTTCTTTTGAATGGATCCTATATATCAGAAAAAAGAAAAAGAAAACAAATTTTAAAAAATCAAAAATCTATTTTAACCCTAAGTCCTACTCCAATTATTGCATTCTTTGCTCTTATTTATAACAAAAATTTTCAAAATTGTATGATACTTGTTTCTCCCTTTTTGTTTTCTATTCACTTATGAACTCACTCCAATGAGGTTCCTTGCTCATTTCTCATTGAAACCACTCTTGTCTATGTCAATAATGATTTTCCTGTTGCTAAATCCAACAGCGAATTCAGAGACCTAGTAACACTTTGTCATCTGTTCCCTTTTTTCCTGAAGTCTCCTAAATTTGTATTGCTACCCTATTGTCTCCTGATTTGTTGATCCATATCCCTCCTCCCTGCTCCAGCTGGATGTCTAAAAGCTTTCTTAAATTTAACATGCCCAAAAGTGTCCTAATTACCTTTCTTCCCAAGCACCAGCCTGTCCACCCTACACTCTCTCATCCCAGGAAATATCACCACTATGGTGTTTCTGAAGTGAAGGCCAAAAACCTTCAATGTGTTGCTTGTTTTTCTCACACATTGCCTGCAATCTGTCAACACCCCATCTACCTTAAAAATCAATTGAAAAACAGTATATTCTCACTATCTCTACTGTCACCACCGTGGTAAAATCTACCATCATCTCAGACCCTTCTTCAATGACCTGTCAAGTCTCAATACAGAACCCAGAGTGAAATTTTAAAAGAAAGGGTAGATAACTGTCATTTCCCTGACTCACCTAGTAATGAAACTGTTAGAATTGTCCAATTTTTATTAACCTACTCTCGTACTCTGATGTCTTGAGAAGCAGATTTGTCAAGCCTTACACTTCAAGACAATACATACTCTTCTTGTAGTACAATGATGATAGTGATGCTATTAAATGTTTCTCAGAAAGCACATTCCCAGTCATGTATATTTTTGACTAGAATCCTAGTTTATTCCTACATAAAACCTGGATGATAACATAATCCTCTGCATAATTGCTTGTGCACCTCAAATTTATACATATTAACAATTAGGATACACATATGGTGTCCATATCTACAAGTATCACTTTGGTAATGAGTTGAACAATGCTGTGAGTATATCTATTTTATAGAAAAACTTTCTAAGCGTTCCTCTATATACTCCCTGAAGGCTTAAATACTTGAAGTTACAGTCATGTCCACAAAGATATAGTCAGGCTGCACCCAAGAAAATGGGGTTAGGAAATAAATTTGGCCAAAATATATTCAAAAGTACTATTCTGGAAGCCTAATGTAAGTAAAAGTGTTTTCTAAAGGGCTAATTTATGCATTTGCATATGTGTGTGATTTTTATAAGTTGTGTGTGTGTGTAGGACCTAATTGGAATTTGAGTTAAAAATATTTCTGTTGCCAGGCTAATATATGTCTTATATATTTATCATTCTGAGACTGAACTGTATCCATTGTATTTAAATCCAGCTAAAATTTTTCATCATACTCCTTCAGAGCTGCTTATAAATTAAATAATTAGATATGCAGTTAGAGTTGACAGTTTAATTTGTTTTAATAAGGGTGGTAACATACCTGTTTGCACAAAAAGAAACATTTTGCTATGACAAAACCACATTATGCAACCTTGTCAGATAACTTCAAGATACTTTAAAAGTGTATAATATATCAATATTGATTCACAGAAGGCAATTATTGTAGGAAGTAAAGAAGGAAAAAAGAAAGGATGGAAGGGAGAGAGAAAGGAAGAAAGGAATGAAAAAGGACAAAAGGAAGGGATGGAGGAGGGAAGGAAGGAAGGAACAGAAAGAGGGAGGAAGGAAGGGAGGGAGGGAATAACTGTTCAAATTGTAACAAATGCTACAAACTGGATTCATTTTCTCTATTAACTTACAAGCTATCCATGACCCAGTAGATATTGATATTATTTCTTCTATGCCACAGTGTGTTTTAATTATATTATAGTTTTAAAATTATAAAATAGTCCATCAAGGTGTGATTACAGTGCGTGAAAATGTGTCAATTCTGGTATCTCCGGTCGCCTCTTATTTGTACATAGAGCTATGCATTTCTGCATTCTGCAGATTTCTCTATCACTCACGGTTTCCCTCTCCCTCTTACTTTAGTTTCACCCATTCTCTTTTTTATCCTTCTATCACAGACATTTTATCTGCTGAGTCTGTAACTGATAAAGAAAGCCACGACATTTCATGGACAGGGCCACTTTAGTCATCCTTCAAAGCTAATGGCAGAGTGGTGATACTGTGAATTATACTGTCTGCTTGTCTTTCTAGACTTTTTCCACTTTTAACCATGATCTCTGGTGAATTCTTGAACTACAGAACCAGCTCTACTTCTCTCCTTTTCTTCTCTGTGCTTTGTTTCACAGGAATGATTTTGTTCTTGGTAAGTGCTAAGGAAAGCACTGATTGATGCCACTTCTATATTAGTATAATTGCCTTCGTAATTAAAACAATATGACATGACCTTCCTTGCTAGTTTGAATTGTGACATCTGTAGGTATATATAGACACAGATGAAAAAGAGAAGATAACAAGAAATTAAATTTAAAAACCCACTACACTTACAATTTAACAGCACTTTTGTATTTAGAATTATATATACCCTTCTGTTGAATTTTAGCATGTATGCACACCTAACACATACTTTGTTGTATTTATCCAGTGCCTGCTCCCTAAAATGTAGGCACTTTTATAAGATGTACTAACTCAATTCCCTAAGTACATTAGTACCAGTCACTAAAATACTCTGGAAATCTGAAAGTGTTGATGCATCTTTGAAAAGTGAAATGTTGCTGAAGAGTATTGGTGACTTATAAAAATCTGGGTCAGTTTAACTTTGAAGAGAAGCTCACCTAAGCAGGGCCCCACTGAATGACATATACAAACACTTCTCTGTTCTCTATCATGAGGTACAAAAAAACCCTAAAAATGTGAAATGTTATAAATAACTAGAGAAAAAGCCAAGGGGGATGTATGTAACATTGTACAGAACAGACACGAGCTCTGAAATTAAAAAACAAAACAAAAAAAAAACTTTTGGAAGCTCATATAAGAATTAGCATTAAGGACTGTGTAGACAAATGACTGGGATCAATTCTACCTATTCTTGCTGAGCTGACTTGGACAAGTGTTTCATGTCTCTGAATCTCAACTTTTACAGTTCTGAAATAGAGGCATATAGAAGATCTGATCAGCCAGTGATTTGGAAGAATTTAAAAAAATAAATGCATTGATGTGCACAAAGCACACTAGATGGAAATTATTAAGTGCTCAATAAAAGGCAGCCTTTATTAATGCTGTTTAACTATTAAGATCTGATTAGAAGCAAGTATAGTACTTCTACTGAGCATCTGGGGGAAAGGATTCCTTGTTGTGTAAGCCAGATCACCAAAGAATGCTTGCCTAGAGCTTTAAAAAAAATTGCTACTTGCACATAAAATCAATCTGTGTTTTCTACTTAATATTTTTAGCTACGGTTTTAAAAGGACTGATCAGTTTGTACATGACTTTTTTCAGGGAGGAGGGATGCAATGAGAAGAGATGATTGTTAAATTGTTACTTTGACAACAAAGAGAACCAATAGTGAAATAAGCAAAAAGACATTCTTAGCAGTTACTTAGCTTCTGTAAGTTTTGCTAAAAACAGTCAATACTATTTAATTGATCTTATGGAGCTTTTTTCTTCAAAAATGATTTACTAAAGGAATCTGCAAAAATGAAAGTTAAGCATAATGTTAATTTCACTTTAATGGATCTCAATTTTCTCAGCTTGTGTATGTGTAATTCTTTGAAATTACCAAAACATTGACATATGTTTAGCTTAACATTATAATACCTAACACATATATCATATTCTATTTGTCAGACACTATGTGAAACAGCTTGTGATTAATGCATTTAATCATTAATAATGAGACTTTGAAGAAGATACCATTATTACCTTTTTCACATTTGAGGAAACTGAGGCAACAGAGGCTAAGTAGCTTGCTCAAATTTCCATAGCAACTAAAGAATGGAGTTAGAATTTGAACTCTGGTAGTCTAGCTCTCGAGTCTCATGACTCTGCTAGTATCAGAAAAGTATAAAGTAACAGAAGGGAAAGTGTGGGTTATTTGGTGATTTCCCAAGATCTGGGTTATTTGGTGGTTTCCCCAAATTACATTTTTTCATGTAACGTTTTTATTCATTGAAAATAGAAATATGGCCGGGCGCAGTAGTTCATGCCTGTAATTCTAGCACTTTGGGAGGCCAAGGCGGGTCTCGGCCTTAATCACTTAAAGTCAGGAGTTCAAAACAAGTTTGGTCATCATGGTGAAACCCCGTCTCTACTAAAAATACAAAAAATTAGCTGGGCATGGTGGTGGGCACCTGTAATCCCAGCTACTTAGGAGGCTGAGGCAGAAGAATCTCTTGAACCTGGCAGGCAGACGTGACAGTGAGCTGAGTTCGTGCCACCCCACTCCAGCCTGGATGTCAGAGAGAGACTCCATTTAAAAAATAAAAATTAAAAAAAAAAAAGCGGGGGGGGGGAGTGGAGAGGGATAGCATTAGGAGATATACCTAATGTAAATAATGAGTTAGCGGGTACAGCACACCAACATGGCACATGTATACATATGTAACAAACCTGCACGTTGTGCACATGTACCCTAGAACTTAAAGTATAATTAAGAGAGAGAGAGAGAGAGAGAGAAAATAGAAATGTGGTTCACATTTGTCTGAAAGAAAAACGTAGGTCAGGCGTAATTGCTCATGCCTGCAAATCCCAGCACTTTGGGAGGCTGAGGCGGGTGGATCACTTGAGCAGAGGAGTTTGAGACCAGCCTGGGCAACCTGGCAAAACCCCCTCTCTACATTTTTTTTTTAAATTAGTCAAGCATGGTGACACGCCCCACTTGTAGTCCTAGCTTCAGAGGCTGAGGAGGGAGGATCACTGGAGCAAGGAAAGTCAAGGTTGCAGTGAGCCATGTTCATGCCACTGCACCCCAGCCTGGGTGACAGAGTGAGACTGTATCTCAAAACAACAACCACCACCAAACTCATCCATATTATAACAATTTGTTCTTTGGATTGTCTTACTTGAAGTTATTGACGTTGGTGACTATGTATTAATATTGAAAGTGATTCCAGATCTCTCATCTTTGAAAATCGTTTTTTCCCAGTTAAGAGTTTTGTATACAAGTTTTATGGTTTAAGCATCCAAGCCTGTCTTTATTTTAGAATCTTCTAAAACTTACAAAGCACGGAAAGAAAGAAAAGAATATAAGCATCAAGCATTTATATATTCTATATTGTAAAGTAAGTAATATATATGCTGTTAATTCAATGAAACACTGAATCTTCTCCTAAAGGATGAAAGTTCATTTTTTAATCATATTTGGTACTTTATGATTTGTAGTTATATTTATTCCATTTAAAAACTAATGTGTGATAACTAACATGTAAAACCTTCTTACTACATTATATAAATTTTATATCTTTTATGGATTGATTTGCAATAGGTATCCCAGGAATCTCAATTGACAGTTGGAGTTTCACATATAATTTAAGATATTAAACACTGGCAGTGGCAGTTTATTCAAACTTTTTTGGAGACTTCACAGTGATGCTAAATCTTACAAAAGAAGTAATAAACTTTATGATTATTATCTATATGACAATTTTTATGGTGATCTCGGTCATGATGTTAATAAAAATCAAAAGCAAACAGAAAAAAATGAAAAAAATAGCAGGGAATGGGCATTGATCTATCGATATTTGCTATGCTTACTTTCAATAACCTTTCTAGTATAAATATGAATTATAAGTTAATAACAATAAAACTATATGTTCTTTTTCTTCATTTCCATTGGTATGTGTATGCTTCTGTGCATGTTCGCACACAATCCACTTAGTAACATATGCTAGAATTCTTACAATAAATACTACTAGTAGATGCATACTGGAACCTAACATGTATATCTCTATTAAAATTGTATCAATAACTACCGAATAATGCATTTATTAGGACTCATGATACAATGTAACTAGTAATTTACTACATACAATGTGATAAATGACAAAAGATGAGCCCTTCAGGATCACTTTGTACATGTCATTAGCGATTCACTTCACATTCTTACCTATACAAAATATCTTAAACCACTTAACAGCTTTCTAAAGAGAGCTAAAGCTCAAGTTATTAATATCTTTATTTAAATGTAGATCTCGTCTTCTCCTTGGGGACTAGTAAAGCTTCTTTCATAATGCTACAAGGAAAAAAACAAATTTTGAAGGAACATATCTGGCTCTCTGTCTCCTGTGGATATGCAGGTCTCTGTATGTTTGTATAAGTTTGACATTATCAAACAACAGTGCCTTGAACAGTTGTCTTAATAAAAGATATAAAACTCCTTAATTCTTTGATCTTGATATGTATATAGCAAAAATAAACTTTTAATTTCTATTTAAAATTTCCAAAATCAAAATGTTTTCATTCACTTAGCTTTAATGTCAGCATTTAAGGAAATTGACTATGAAAACAAATGCATTCAATATACTATTATAAACCTAGACATAACTAACCTATGAATATTGTCATCATCATGACTAAATTTAATCAACTCACACATTTACATCCATGTCTCATTTTGACTTACCTGTCTGCATGGGTAAGCCACAGTGTGAATTAGAAAACACAACTGCATGGCACAAAGAACACAAAGATTGTCTCCGATTAATAAAACAGCTCTTATTTCTCTGGGTTTATACCGGTATCTGTTTTGAGGACAGAATTTCAATGGATAAAATGAAGAAACCATAGAAAAACAGATAAATTCACTTCTTCCATCTAATATACTGATCTGAAGCAAGGTACAATAGATGGAGCTATGACTAATACACGGCATAGTAGCTATCCAATAAATATCTGTCAGATTAAAATTATGAAAGTTATATGTAGTCAATATTACAAAAAAGCCTTTGCTATTATTACAAGACATTAAGTAAACTAAAAATCATTTAAACTATTATATGAAATATATCATAATATAAACATTAATAATGATTAATGGTTTATGTTGATAGTTTATTATAATTTTAAAACATAAAACATAAACTTACAGTTTAATAGGTGTACCTAATATATTGATAAAATCATTTCAATGACTACAGTTGAAACGTAAATGGTTGATATGTCATGGCTCTTACCACTATCACTGAGCCATCAAGTGCTTCTTAGGTTGGGAGTCACTATAACCTATTCTCTCTCTTTTTCTTCCAAATTTGAAATTCCAGAGTTCTTAAATTTTGGTCGCTAAGGTTTCCGTCCTTAGTGCTAATGAATTCTGAGGTGGAGCAGAAGACATTACCTAGAGTCTCCTTGAATGAGTTTCATTGTCCCAAGAATAATTGACAGTGTGTCTACAGCTGCAATTTTCTCTATGGGTTAATGTTATCTTGGGACACTCTGTCACAAGAGACAGGTTAAAAATATATAACCAATCCAATTGGATGATGTACAAGGACTTCCAGATTGGTAGAAGAGGTTAGTTATATAAAATTTCTAAGAAAAAGAAATCACTGAATATAATGACACTCTTTTCTCATTATACAAGTACTATATGCTCACAGCATAGAGGAAAGCATTTGTTGTTGGTTGTAGAGACTATCTAGATACAAGATTAGCAAATATCTGCCAGTTTTGCTAAAAGAGACCATATGTATGAAGCACACTTGCTGGCACATAGTAGATGCACAAAGTATGCTAATTACCTTCTTACAGTCCTGCTGTCACTGTGACCTAAAGATAGCTTTGCAGAAAATATGTTTCCTTATAAGGATTTTCATTATGATATTTTACTACATACTATTGAATTCATAAACAATAACTTAAAACTTCTATATTTTTGTATGTAAGGTGCCATATTCTCATATGTAAGAACTTATCCATTCTGAGACCAACCATTTGGAACTAACATACTATTTTTTGCAACTTTCCAATTTTTCATTCACAAATGTATTCTTTTCCTCATTTGTCTTCCCCCTTCTCCCTTTCACAATATTTTCTTATCTTTATCTTTCCTATGCCCACACAAAGTAGAGAAAAGAGAATGCAATAAACATGTATTTGATATGAATTCTATTTAGTAATGCACCCTCAAAATGGTCTCCTGTCAGGAGAGAATAATATTTAGCTCACCAATGAAGACATACAGTTGCATGCCCAGAAAGGGAGATATAAGACCTACTTTTCTCTAAAAAAAAAAAACTGCAAACAATTGTTTGATGTGAATATTGCCACAAAGCATTCACAACCACATTGCCTTTCACTGTATCTCTTCTACCTATCTCTAAATTCTGACTCCAGAATTCACTTCTAAGTCTCTTCCTTAACTTAGCTCTGTCTTCTGATTTGTCCCTTGGCCTTTATCTTTTGTTGTGCTTCGAGTTAACTCTGTTTTTTCATGGTTTTAGGTTGAATGTTGTTTCTTACTCTTTCAGCCTTCAGCCCTCACCATTGTGCCCCTTCCTTGCTGAGAACTGGGTTCTCTTTCTCTCTTTGAAGGTCTTGTTAAATCTTCTCTAAGACAAATGCCCTAGAATCATACCTGACCTCACTTATAAGACCTCCATATCCTTATAAAACCCAAAAGTTTGTTTATTGTTCAAGTTTTTCTGATGTATCCTAGAAGTTTGTTTTGTGATTGTTCATTATTAGTTACAAATCCAAAGTGTCACCACCACTTATCTGAAGGCTCCTCCCTCAACAGGAAAATTACATTTAAAAAAAACACTAAAATATTATATGATGTTACTAATACACAAATTATTAGACTTCATTACATAGAGATAGATAAAAGATTATTTTCTTATAAAGAGAATTGCTAGTAGAATTACTTTTATATATGAAATGTTTCAATCTTGTTACCCCATTTGATGATTTGCAGTCTTAATTAACTGTAACTGTATTAAATTATCATCAGATTAAAAACATTAATATAATTTTAAGTAAATGAGAAAGATGAGTATACATTCTCAATAGTGGAGATGAGTTATATTCCCAATGTTTTAAAAGGTTACAATAATATTTCTCTCACAAAGTGAACACAATGTATAATTTTGACATGTCCACACTTTAAAGCCCAGCAAACTGGATGCTTGTCTCTCTTCCATGTCATCTAAGAAGGGAAATATCTTCTCGTGTATAAGTGACATTGTTTTAATATCACAAACCAGGAGTGTTATCAGGAGACTAATATTCAAAAATATTGTCAGGAAGGGAGGTATAATGTTAACATGATGGTACTAATGTTACTTCAACCCTCAGCTTGTCAAATGAATAGCTCTGTAGAAACATTGCTTCTTAAGATGTAAAGATCCTTAGGCCATACTCAGTTAAATATGTAGGTGAATTACCATTATGAATAATTCATTTTTGTTAACTCTTCTAAGTTTTTATTCAATGATATGAGTTATAGAGTGACTAATCCAATAGTCATTTTACTTAAACAATTAATAAGGCTATTTTATTTATTTTAGTCACTAGGCGGAATGCAGAGTAGAAATGTTGACATTAAGAGACTAAGCAATTCAATGTGCGTGTATGCCTAATGAGACAATATGACAAGACCACACATTTTATTAGGAAAGTTGTGTTAAGAGCATGTATTCTAGAGTCAGACATACCTGAAGGGTCTGGAGGCCACTTATTTAGTGATATGGCTTGGGCAACTTATTTTCTGAAACTCAGTTTGCTCACCTATAAAACTGAATAATAATATCTAATTAATAGGATTATTGTGAAGACTAAATGGGATCATACACATTCAAGCACTTGGCATGTATATTATAAATGTAAACCTCATTGTAGGCTATGATTATGGTCTTTCATGTGAATTTATGCTTACCTAAATTATATGATATTTGAGATGAACTGTGGATAAGTTATAGATATTAAAAGACGGCAATCCAACAGACATTTTGGGTTTGAATTACTTCAAACTTACTGGCTGTATGGTATTAGGCAAATTGCTTTGCCTCTCTGTGTCTTTGTTTTCTTGTTAAAAAGGCAGAGATAATAACACCTAACTCTGAGAGTGTTTGTGAAGATTAACATAATTAATATGTAAGACACTTATAGTGCCTGGCATATTAAGTTTTCTACAAAAGTTGATGATTATTGTTATCAATATAAATCATGTGCAAATCATAGTCGAATCCACATCCCACAGGGATTAGCTTCAAGAAAAGATAAGGTGATAAAAATCATGCTTTATCTATCCTCATCCTCTTAAATTGTACAAACTTGGCTTACTTTGCATAAACTCATAATTCTCTTCAGGATGATCTCAGATGATCATGATACTCTACCAAGGTGTGATTATGAGTACAGGCGTGCCTCTTTTTATTGTATTTTCCCTTACTGTGCTTCCCAGATGCTACATTTTTTTACAAATTGATAGTCTGTGGCAAGCCTGCATTGAGCAAGTGTATCAGCACCATTTCTGCAGCAGGATGTGCTTACTTCTGTCTCTATGTCACATTTTGTTAATTCTTGCAACATTTTAAATGTTTGGTGCATTATTATTATCTCTGTTATGGTGATCTGGGATTGGTGACCTTTGATGTTACTGTTGTCAGAATTTTGGAGGACCACAAGCCACACTCATATTAGACAGTGAACTTAATAAATGTTGTGTGGGTTCTGACTGCTCCACCAACCAGCCGTTCCCCAGCCTTTCTTTATTTCTTTGGGCCCTCCTATTCTCCAAAACAAAGCAATATTGAAATTAGGCCAATTAGTAAGTCTACGATGGCCCTTAAGCGATCATATAAAAGGAGGAATCACAAGCCTCTCACTTTAAATCAAAAGCTAGAAATGACTGTGCTTACTGAGGAAGGCGTGTTGAATGCTGAGGCCGGTAAAAAGCTAGACCTCTTGTGCCAAATAATTAGCAAGTTATGAATGCAAAGGGAAAGTTATTGAAGGAAATTAAAATTGTTACTCCAGGGAACACACAATTTATTTTAAAAACTGAAACAGGCCTATTGCTGATATGGAGAAGGTTTTAGTTGTCTGGTTAAAAGATCAAACTGGCCACAACTTTTCTTTAAGCCAAAACCTAATCCAGAGTTAAGCCCTAATTCTCTTCAATTCTATGAAGACTGAGAGAGGTGATAAGCCGCAGAAGAAAATTTTGAAGCTAGCAAGTATGTGCTCATGAGATTCAGGGAAAGATGTTTTTATAACATAAAAGTACAAGGCGAAGCAGCAAGTGCTGATGGGGAAGCTGCAACAAGTTAGCCAGAAGATCTAGCTAAGATAATTGATGACAATGGCTAAATTAAAAAACAAATTTTCAATGTAGATAAAACAGCCTCTGTTGGAAGAAGATGCAATCTAGGACTTGTATAGTTAGAAAGGAAAAGTCAGTGCCTGGGTTCAAAGCATCAAATAACAGGTTAACTCTCTTATTAGGGGCGAGCACAGTTAGTGACTTTCTGTTAAACCAATGGTCACTTAACATTCCAAAAATCCTATGGCCCGTAAGAATTATGCTAAATCTACTCTGCCTGTGCTCTAGAAATGCAACAAGAAAGCCTGAATGAGAGCATATCTTTTGACAGCATGGTTTCGTGAATATTTCAAGCCCACCATTGAGACTCTGCTCAGGAAAAAAACATTCCTTTCCAAATATTACATATTACTGCTTATTGACAATGTATGTGATTATTCAAGAGCTCTGATTGAAATGTAGAAGCAGATTAATGTTTTCATGCCTGTTAACACAACATCCATTCTGCAGCTCACGGATCAAGAAGAAATTTTGACTTTCTGGTCTTATTATTTAAGAATTACTTTTCATAAACCTAGATCTGCCAGACACAGTGTCTGATGGATCTGTGATGGATCTGTGAACACTAAATTAAAATCTTCTGGAAAGAATTCACCATTATTGATGCCATTAAGATCATTTCTGACTCATGGGAGGAGGTCAAAATACTGAGAATTGAAGCCAGCTGGACTTCCTGGATCAAGTGGGGACTTGGAGAACTTTTCTGTCTAGCTAGAGGATTGTAAATGCACCAATCAGAGCTCCGTGTCTAGCTAAAGGATTGTAAATGCACCAATCAGCACTCTGTAAAAATGCACCAATCAGAGCTCCGTGTCTAGCTGAAGGATTGTAAATGCACTAATCAACACTCTGTAAAAATGCACCAATCAGCACTCTGTAAAATGGACCAATCAGCACTCTGTAAAAGACCAATCAGCAGGACATGGGCAGGGACAAATAAGGAAACAAAAGCTGGCCACCCCAGCCAGCAGTGGCAACTTGCTCAGGTCCTCTTCCACACTATGGAAGCTTTGTTCTTTTGCTCTTCACAATAAATCCTGCTGCTGCTCACTCTTTGGGTCCGCACCACCTTTAAGAGTTCTAACAGTCTCCACGAAGGTCCGCGGCTTCATTCTTGAAGTCAGTGAGACCAAGAACCCACCAGAAGGAAAAAACTCTGAACACAATACCAACAGTAACAGGAGTGTGGACAATGTTGATTCCAGCTCTCACAGATTACTTTGAGAGGTTCAAGATTTTAGTGGAGGAAGGAACTGCAGATGTGGTGGAAATAGCTAGAGAACTAGAATTAGAAGTGGAGCCTGAAGATGTGACTGAACTGCTGCAGTCTCATGATAAAAATTTAAACAGATGAGAAATTGATTTTTATGAATGAACAAAGAAGGTGGTTTCTTGAGATAGAATCTACTCCTGGTGAAAATACTGAGAACATTGTTGAAATAACAAGAAAATTCTAGAGTAGTACACAAACTTTGTTGAAATAACAGTGGCAGGTTTTGAGAAGTTTGATTTCAATTTTTAAAGAAGTTCTACTATTGGCAAACTGCTGTCAAACAGCATCATATTCTACAGAGAAATCTTTCTTGAAAGGTAGAATCAGTTAATGCAACAAATATCTTTGTTGTCTTATTTTAAGTAATTGCTTGCAAATCAAAACCACAATGAGATACCATCTCACACAAGTTAGAAAGGCGATCATTAAAAAGTCAGGAAAGAACAGATGCTGGAGAAGATGTGGAGAAATAGGAACACTTTTACACTGTTGGTGGGAGTGTAAATTAGTTCAACCATTGTGGAAGACAGTGTGGCGATTCCTCAAGGATCTAGAACCAAAAAATACCATTTGACCGAGCAATCCCATTACTGGGTATCTAATCAAAGGATTATAAACCATTTTACTATAAGGACACATGCACACACATGTTTATTGCAGCACTGTTCACAATAGCAAAGACTCAAAACCAACCCAAATGCCCATCAATGATAGACTGGATAAAGAAAATGTGACACATATACAACATGTAATACTATGCAGCCATAACAAAAGATGAGTTCATGTCCTTTGCAGGGACTTGGATGAAGCTGGAAATCATCATTCTCAGCAAACTAACACAGGAACAGGAAACCAAACACCTCATGTTCTCACTCATAAGTGGGAGTCGAACAATGAGAACACATGGACACAAAGAGGGGAACATCACACACTGGGGCCTGTCGGGGGATGGGGCGGTTAGGGGAGAGATAACATTAGGAGAAATGTAGATGACGAGTTGATGGGTGCAGCAAACCACCATGGCACATATATATACCTATATAACAAACCTGCACATTCTTTACGTGTACCCCAGAACTTAAAGTATAAAAAAGGAAAGAAAATAAAAAAAAAAGAAACTGCCATGGCCACTTCAACCTTCAGCAATCATCACCCTGATGAGTCAGCAGCCCAGCAACATTGAGGCAATATCCTCTAACAGAAAATAGATTACAACTTGCCAAAGGTTCAGATGATTCTTAACATTTTCTGGCAATAAAGTATTCATAAATTAAGGTATGTACATTTTGAGACATAATGTTGCACACTTCATAGACTACAGTGTAATTAATGTAAACATAACTTTTATAATATATGCACTGGGAAGCCAAAAAATAGTATGACTTGCTTTATTGTGATATTTGCTTTATTGCAGTAGTCTGGAACTAAACCTGCAAAATCTCCAAGATATGCAGATAACTATATATTGTAATTTAAAACATCTGTGTTATTAAACCATGTAAACAGCACAGCACAATGTTGAATTTATGCAGTTAGTTGTAGATCTAATTACAAATATTCTGTCTTTGAGAAAATAATTGACAATCATAATCTACCTCTTGCTACCTAATTTCTTAAATTAAGCAAAATCTAAAATTCCTACATCTGTAAGAGGTTTGTTTGAAAGATATCCAAAGCAAAATCATTAACAACAATACTTCAGAAAACACTGAATAAAAATCATAAGTCCTGACACAAACACACACACACACACAAAATACACACTCAATCAATCAACAGTGAAAAATAAAACACAAATTCTAAGTTCTTTAACCCAGTGTGTTGACCAGAAACCATAAACTCTATTGTTGGGCACCTTTCATTTTTGCAGATGGAGAGGGAGTTTATTAGTGTGGGATGGTCTCAGGCACATGTAACAGTATCAATAGAATTGTAACTGTAGCCGAAGCCATCAAGGCATTCATATCCCACATAGCTGGAGATAGGAAAAACAATGGTGGAGCTGGGTCTCAAAAATGTCCTCAAGAGCCAGTCGCTTTCTTCTTTTCACTCTGCCATTTTTGGCAGTTGGCCTTTTAATCTAACATTTGTCATTTCCGTCTCCCAATGTGGCTACTGCCGCTCCAGGAATAACATCTGAAAGCAGCCTTAGCCACTGCTGTCTATGAGGGAGAAAGCACACTTTTCAGGACACGCAGGCCCCTCTGTAGGAGACTTCTCATGTTGCTCTAATCTGAAGTGGGTCACTCTACCACCCTTAGCTGCAGGAAAGCTGAGAAATTAAGTGCCTCAAAAAATAGAATCAAATTGTCATGATGGGTTTAAACAACACACCATTTATCACATGATGCTAGACTTACTGCTACCCCAAATACAATCAGTCTCTGAAAGCAAGGAAAGGAGGCACATCCCGGGAGAGCTATTGGTTGGACAACTCTAAGTATTGTATCTACAAAAAGTAGTTCTTTCATCAGCATCAGCAGTGTTTTTAATTTCTATAACATGATTTACTTCAGTTTTATGTATTCTTTATTTTGATCTCCCCTATATTTGGTTAATTCTAATCATTCTCCAATACTGTCATATAAACATTATTCATACTTGTAACAACGTCAATCTAGAAATCCAACCTTCACCACTGGGATAAACAACGTGAAATAAGTTTGAAGCTTTGTTTCATGATTTTAACAGAACAAATGGTCCTGTGGTAACCTTTTTCTAAGGGCCTCTGGCTATTTCTCCTGGCCTTTGCTGCCCACTTCCTCCTACACATACTAAGCCCCACCGTGCTTTGCTTTGGAATTCATGGACACCGCAGAGAGTTTTTGCTACTGGGAAGAATGTATGCCAAATGATTGATGCTAGAAAAAAATATTCTTTGTGACTCATGTTCTAAAAAGTCTACAATCTATTTTGGAAATTGTTAATTCATCGGAACTGCGCAGAAGAGATGTGCAGTTATATCTGTATGTTTGGCCTTGAAAGTGTTTATTACTTTCTCTGATTAGAGGAATTACACAGAATTAGCTCTTTCTGCATTATATGCACTTTTTGTTTTATAGGAAACAAGCATATACTGACACAGGAATTATGGATTTGTATATTATGGCTAGAGAAGGGAATATTTGTGTCAGTATCTTTATTTCAACGGACAATAGAGGTGAGAAAACTAGAGTCAAATTTATCACAACCACACCTTCACCAATACAACAATGTCCTGAAATGTAGGGTGAAGGAAGTTCCTATTATGTCAACAACAACTTGGAGACATGAAGTGAGTGTGAAACATGGGAAAATTATCACCATCAGTGTCTACTTATTTGAGTGTACACATAGAAAAGTAAATAAAACTCATTATGTTAAAAGGAATACTCTTTCGGTATTCCTTTGCTATTTGTGCTTCTAACAGGAAATGGCAGCAGGATGTTATTGATAGGGAAGTGCTGGGAAGGGAAGAGCATGGTCCCTTTAAATGATATCGAAGTGGAGGAGAGAAGTGCTGGGTAGAGGAGGGCATGGTCCCTGGCTAGGGCTCCACCGCACGGACCTAGGTGAGAACAGGTATTTCCTGCTCAAATGTTGCATTTCCCAAGACCACCCTGGCCTGCCCCATCCTGGGCCTACAAAAACTGGAGACCCCTAGCAGGCAGACATAGAAAGGGCTGGACATCAAGAGAAGCGGATGGGTAGAAGAAGAGACAAGCTGTTGTAAGGCAATAGGACATCAACGGGAGCACCCCCACATGCCTGAAAGCCATCAACCGGCAAGACAAGGCAGAGTTTGGCGGGAGCACTTGGAGGAGAGCCCTGACCACCAAGAAGCCAACTCCAGGGGAAACCCATCTCCTTTATGGCTCCGCCATCTGCTGAGAGCTACTTCTACTCAATACAACCTTGCACTTATTCTCCAAGCCCATGTGTGATTGGATACTTCCTCTATACCAAGGCGAGAAACCCTGGGATACAGAAAGCCCTCTGTCCTTGTGGCAAGGAAGGAGGTCTAATTGAGCTGGTTAACACAAGCTGCCTATAGATGGCAAACTAAGAGAACACCCTGAGACACACGCCCACTGGGGTTTCAGGAACTGTAAACACACACCCCTAGATACATACTGCCGTGGGGTCAGAGCCCCACAGCCTGCCCATCTGTATGCTCCCCTAGAGGTTTGAGCAGCCAGACACTGAAGAAGTGAGCCACCCACATCACACACCATGCGAGGGGGATAAAAGAACTTTGCCCATTTCATTATTTTTACCTGGTATACCTTTCATAAAGTACCCTAAATTCGAGATGGAAGAGTAGATTCTAGAATAGCATATTTCTAGCAGTATTAAACAGTTTATATGATTAAACTACAGTTTCCTAGCTGCCATTGATATTGAGAAAGAAACTCTAACACAGACCCCTGTATGAGATGGTTATTCAGTGCCAGGTGCATTTTATGATCACACAAATATGTACGTATAATGAGAGAGCACTAGCTTCACGCCATGGGAAAAGTGGGCTATCTGAATTCTTATGTGACTGGATTCAAACTCTGCCCTGGGAACATCACTTAACTCCTCTGAGACTTTGTTTCCCTATCTGTAGAATAAAGATAATTATGTGAATACCTCTATGGCTTGTTGTAAAAATCAAATCAAATAAAACATGTAAGAATGCTTTGTAAAATGAAGCAAACTCTACAAATATTTGTTATGAAATAAAGGATGTATAGATATACACATGTACCCTTTAAAGTTCGCCCTAGTATTAAAAATAAAATGTACCTGCAATTTTTGTTATTTATGTGTTCACAAAATCAATTTTAAAACACTGATATCTGTCACTTTTTTTTCAATTTTGCAAGCAAGTGAAATAGAAAGGTGGATGATAAATTCTAAGGTGTTCAGTAGTGACAGTTAAACAGTATTCTTGAAAACTTGAAGCATAGCTTAGGGAAAATTTAAAACCACTTTCGTTTTCTGTTTGTTTCTTTAAAGAATAGAATATTATGCCACGGAAACGTGTCTAAGGCTGATGGAAAACCTCATCAAGGCTAATTTCCTTCATAGTTTTTTCATGTACTAATTGCTATAAAATTTACCTTGAAAGGTTTATACATTATTTCTTGATATTTATAAGCATTCTATGTAAGAATGAATTATTTTGAGACTATTGACCATTAAGTTAATAAAATCATATGCTGGATTGTTTAAATTAATATTTCTTACAGGAATTATTTCGTGTATATATCTACATCAGTCAGTGAGGTCTGGATTCAGATTTAACAATATTAAATAAGACTTGGTCCTTGCATTCAGTTTATATATTCAAGGGAGAAACAAGAAACGCACCAGAAAGGTATACATGTATGTGTATATATGCATATGACAAAATCATATATAGAGACATAGAGACTTATGATAATACATAATTTATTATAAATTTATTTTAACTAATAAAGTATTCTTCAACTCTATTATTTCATTTTATTTATTTATTTTTTGAGACTGAGTTTCGCTCTTGTCACCCAGGCTGGAGTGCAATGGAGTGTTCTCGGCTCATTTCAACTTCGGCCTCCTGGGTTCAAGTTCAAGTGATTCTCCTATAGCTGGGATTACAGACATGCACCACCACGTCCAGCTAATTTTTATATTTTTTTACTAGAGACGGGGTTTCACCATGTTGGCCAGGCTGGTCTCAAACTCCTTACCTCAGGTGATCCACCCGCCTTGGCCTCTCTAAGTACTGGGATTACAGGTGTGAGCCACTGTGTCGGGTACAAACCTTTTATTTTTAACACAACATATTAAAAGATGTTATCATATACAATATGCATGATACAAGTCAAGTCTAGTTTTTAAATAATATCAAAATTTCTCAACTTTAGAGAGGACTAAAGAGTTTCAGTTGTGGCCAGGTGCCATGGCTCATGCCTGTAATCCCAACATTTTGGGAGACCAAGGCAAGAGGATCATTTGAACCCAGCAGTTTGAGACCAGACTAGGCAACATGGTGAGACTCCATCTCTACAAAAAAAAAAAAAAAAAAAAAAAAAAAAAAAAAAAAAAAACAAGAAAAACAATTAGCTAGGCACAGTAGCACACAGCTGTACTCCCAGCTCCTGGGAGTTGGGGATGGTGCTGAAGTGGGAGGATTGCTTGAGCCTAGGAGGTCAAGGCTTCAGTGAGCTGTGATTGTGCTGCTGCACTCCAGCCTCAGTGACAGCTAGACCCTCTCCCCCGCCAAAAAAAATTAAATAAAACAAATTAGCCAGGCATAGTGGCATATGCCTGTAGTCCCAGCTACTTGGGAGACTGAGGTGGGAAAATGACTTGAGCCCAGAAGGTTGAAGCTACAGTAAGCTATGATTGTGCCATTGAGGACAGAGTGAGATGCTATCTCAAAAAAAACAAAACAAAACAAACAACAACAACAAAAAGTTTTATTTGAGTTTCACTATTTATTCAAGTTTAGATACGTAATACGCATGGTCTCATAAATTAAAATTTGCTTATTTTTCATACTTCTAATTTAAGGATAACCACACTATATGTTGTACTGGTTGTCCCAAATAATAAAGAGGCAATCTGGCTAAAGGTTTATGTCTATTATATGAGATTGGTACTGACAATACGTGTGGCCAGAAAAAGCTCATAGTGTATCACTGGAATTTTAGTGGGTAGTGCAATTTCAGAAGTGACCTAGAGAATGCATACCTGCCACTAAATGTACTTCATTAAAAAATTCTATGGAACCATTGATGGTGTGCATATACATAATTTTTTTCACATGACTAGTGAGTTTAACAATTAATTACATTTAACTTGTCTGTATTATAGATTTTAAAAGGATCATTTAACATATCACCATATGTTCTCTTTTATAGTAACATATCAAAATAACAATAAATATATGCATTTGCAAGTGTTTTGACAATGATTCTCTTGTTTTGCCAGGATGCAGTGCTATAGATTTCCATTGTGGATCAAGCTGTACTTTGAATAGGTAAATAATACAGGCTCTCAATATCAACTGAGTATATGCTTGATGTTGTTCCATAAATTGCAATGTACAAAAGTATATAGGTGACTTGCAATAATTCCTCAAAGCATTATCTAAGTCTGTGCACATCATATCTAGGATAAAAGAACAATTCCCACTTTTTTAGGGAGGCTTAATTTATAGCTATTAATTTACTAGAAGTACATATATGTCCATCACTAAATTTCTTTATATGGATTTTTTGTTATAGTAATTGTTTCTATAAATTTAATATAGCACTGAATATTTATAGTATTGCTATAGTAACAACTCTTCCATCACTTGCCAAACTTACTTTGTCAATGTCCATATAATATTTGCAATATTATATGTACATCTTTAAATGTTGTAAAATGACTTGTATGAATAATCAAAATGTTCTATCCCTATGAAAAATGAGCTACCACTTCAAATCCCTATCAAGTATGGTTTTATTGGGTGAATTTTAGAATCATACCTGAAAGTTTCCCCTCATCTCTATTACCAACTCCACTTTTTAGTTTTCCTGAGTTAATCTGATGGATAATTCAAGCCAGATGCAATGAAGACTAAGGATCTATGGAATGAATTTGACTATGTAAGCTTGTAGAGCAGGATCAGTGAACCTTTGGATGAGAACCAGAAGATATCTCACTCTGGGAAGATACTGCAGAAATCTGTGTTGCAGAGTTCACCATCAGCACTGAGTCCTCAAATGGACGAGACATATGGAGTAGAACCACAGCTTTCCTGGTGCAGAGCCATACACAGCATCCAACATGTTTTCATGGTTGAGAACTTACATTTGTTTTAAAACTACTGAGATTTTAGGGAAATTTTATGCTGCAACCAATTTATGTTTACACTATACAACTCCAACAACCACTCCTGAGCTAGAAAGAGCTGACGCTGAAATCAAGCCAACGTGTCTTGATTTGGTTCAGATATCTGGCGGGAGATGGTTCAGAGAAATACAAAACTATCTAATGACATAGAATTGCTTAAGAAGAGAGATGACCTCTAGAGATTCAAATGCAATACCATGGAGCATTCTACTGCTAACAAATCTGATTTCCTACTTAAAAATTCAGTTAATAAAGGGATGGTTCCAATTGAGGGCCAAATGAGTGCCCTAGAAAATCAAATGCAATCGATATTACAGAGCCCAGGGGAAAAAACCCAACAACATATTATTTTTAAAAAGTGATAAATCATGGAGCAAAGATAAGAGATTTTTACGAGTAATTATGTGGCATAAGTATAAAAACTCAGCAATTTATGTGGAAAAATAAACAGCCAAGACAGCTAATAATGGAGTAAAAAAAAAAAAAAACTAAGAAAATTCTATGAGAACTATTGTGATCAAATAATATGTATTGGTAGAGGAATAATTTACATAAATAAAATAGAGATATATACAGGTCCACATAGATGAAAATTTATATATGTGTGTGAATTAATATAATTACACTGGTGATAGCTCAATTTTATGTGAGAAGAATCAATTATTTAATAAAAGTTGCTGGTATAAAAAGTACTAGTAATCCATCTTGAGGAAAATAAAATTGAATCTCTATATTGCATTACATAAAAATGCATTTCAGATGGATTAAACACTTAAATAAAACAAACCAACCTATAAAAATGGTTTTATTAATTAGTTCCCGTAGGCGAGTACACCAAAATATATAAAATATAAAATAAATGAACTGAAATATGTGTTTGTATACACACAAAAATAGTTGCATTTTAAGTGCATTATAAATCCTTTGCTATTTGCTAAGTGATGTTATAATTTTAACAACTTGCAAAGTTTTCAATCTACAGAATTAATATATAGGTAGACACTTTTCAAACTAAATGTAAATTGTCTTTAACTTTATTTTTGCTCTTTGGAATTAGCCATAATGTTTCTGTTTTGACATGATTGATAGTGATGCTGTATATCACATATCACTGGGTTATCACATTGAAAAATTATTATCTGTCTACTCAACAACCCAGCATTCCAAGACTTGGAATTTTACCCTTTGTTCTTACTCCAGAAGTCCTCTAGCAAATTTTTTTTGAGACAGGGTCTTGCTCTATCACCCATACTGGAGTGCGGTAGATTACAGCTCACTGTAGCCTCAACCTCCCGGACTCAAGCAATCCTCCCACCTCAGTCTCCTGAGTAGTTGGAACTACAGGCATGCACCACCACACCCAGGAAATTATTTTATTTTTTTGTACAAACAGGGTCTCACTATGTTGCCCAACCTTGTCTCAAACTCCTGGGCTCAAGGGATTCTCCTGCTTCAGCTTCTTAAAGTGCTTGGATTATAGGCATGAGCCACCTTACCCAGTCAACATTTTTTTATTAGTATGCAATTACATGTTTGCTGCCTCCTTATAAATCTACTTTCTCCACTGCAAATCCCATGAAGAAATATCCATATTTATATGCCTAGTTTGTAGCATGATTTTCTTGTTCCCACAAAATAAGTGAAGAAGCCTCATCAATTACACACATACATTCTTAGCAAAACTTAAAGTATAATCAGTTTCTGTTATGATAAGAACATGGAGAGCTAGCTACAGTCTTAAAATGTTCAGACTTCATTGTCCTCAAACAGGATAAACCATATCTATTGCAAAACTCTTAGTAACTGAGTAAGCTAGTGATATTCTGATTCCTCCTGATTTCCATAAACACAGAAATTCAAGCACTGGGTAGAAATATTTCTAAATCTTGTATTCTCTTTTCTGACTTCTTGAAGAGAATGTGGTGTATAAAAGGGATGATCTAGGTTCATAATTAGAAACATCTGTCCTTTGCTGAAGGCCATCAGTGCCATTAAGGCCTCCTGAGTTCTTTAGAGTTTTTGACTTTTGCCAAAAGTTCTGAGACGGTAATTTTTCCATTAATGCTTTCTCTGTAGATTTGCTAAGACCTGAACCCTGTTATACTGGCCGGCTTCATGTGGTGCTGCTCTCAATGGGAAAGCCTGTTGCTATCCATCTCTTCTAATTTGCTTTTTAAATCTGTGGACTTTAAAACCAGATAATTAAAGTGGAAAGAACAGGAGAGGAATTTTTATGGGTGTAGTTCCTGATATTTAGCATAAGGTTTATTTATTTTTTACATCTACCACCTCAATTTGTGTGGCTTTTATTTTACTGGTTTTGTTTTTTATTTTTGTCTTTTTCAGATCAACTGGTAATGTCCAACTGTTTTTAATAGGTGAGGTGGTGGTCTAATAGAGTGTTTTAGGGGAGAGAGTTATCAACTGTGTAAATCTATAGCTTCCTGAACTATTTTTAATAGATGAATCAAGGCACATAAAATTCATTAAAAAAAATCCTAATGCAAAATCTGTGAGCAAAGCTAAACAATTATAATCTCAGAACCTGATCTAAATAAGCCTTTTTTCTCATAGGTAAAAGTTAAATCTGGAGAAATGTATTTCCTTAGTTAGAACCTTTTGTGACTTTTCTTTGCCCAGCGTATCTGTCCCTGCTTCAGGCTACGCTGTTGAGAATGACAGCTTGTCTTAAGTTAGTCTACCAATTCTTTTGGCTAATTAAGTCCTCAGTTTATAGAAATGAGATATACTCTCACATTGGTACATACATTATTTACTGGCATCTATTTTAAACTAATGCTAAACTTCAGTAAATTCTTTCACTGCCTCTTATAAAACAGACACTTCTTTTGCCTCCCCTCTTTAAATGAAAGCACACTTGGATAGGATTCAGATATGTAGATTGTGTTTGATAAGTCCATAGGTGTTCTTTTTTAAACAGTGGTTAATGATCACTCGGCTTAAAGCACAATAGGAATATTTAATAATTATTAAATTATTTTCAAATAATAATTATTTTCAAATAATAATAAATTATTAAATGGTTTTCACTGAAATTCTCAGGTAAATTTTGCTGCCTAGAACGGAACAGGTTTTGGCCCAAGAAATGGTGTGTGTGTTGGGTGAGGATGGGGGATATCGTGTGTGTGTGTGTGTGTGTGTGTGTGTGTGTGTGTCTCAGAGAGAGAGAGAGAGAGAGAGAGAGAGATTGTGCTCAGTGAATATGTAGTGAGGAACTACAGTACTGTGATCAGTGAGGAATGCAAATATCCCACGTTAGAGCATTAAGTGACTTGTTGGTTTCCAAGTTCAACTCTTGAAAGCTGATTATCTTCTCTTTAGTTCGTATACTTTCCACAAAGTCTGCCATTGATTTGATTGTTTGGGTAATACTTAGCTATTTTGAGAGTTTAACTGATGCACTGTGTCATGTAAATGCAATTCCTTTATTCATTTTGTTATATTATCACTTTCCCAGTTAAGTTTAACATAGCATATGTGTTTTTCTCATAGAAAGGTAAGTTTTTAACGTATGCTTTTATTAAACAATCATTGATTACTTCTCATGGTCCATTTCTCTCTTCCTCTTTCCTTTAGACATATGTTCTATTAGCCACACCTAGTGCAGGTACTTTGGGTTAAGCTGATTCCACATCACGAGACTGTGATAGTGGTAGGCCCCATCTCCTGTTCTCTAAACTTTGCATCAATGAAATTGATTCAGGTCACCCAGACCTAAGCCATAGGTGCATGGCATTCCCCTGGCCACAAAGCTTGGTTCTCAAATGGGTATATATGACTCAATTTGGATCAATGAAATGAGGGAGAAGATTTGTGCTCGGGTTTCTGAGAAATAAACTCCTTTAAAAGAGATCTTAAAGAGAAACATCACAGAAAAGATACTTGCTGTTTGTCTTTTGTTCTGATATTACTTTTTCATGATGTATATTTATAGCTGTTGTGATTTGTAGTTATTTACTTTCACGGTTGTATTACCTTATGAGATAATAAGGTTCCTCAGTCTACCGGCCTTGTCTTACATAGACACAAATCTCAATATCATTCAACTTTTTCTCCAATCAATACATGTAAAAGCTTTCTGAATGTTGGTCATTCTATCCTTAGCATTAAATAGGTTACATATATAAAATTATATATAGATAGATATAGATATATATGCATTTTAAAATGGGTTCAATAAAGGAATGAAGAATACATGGGTGGATGTTTTGCAAGTGGCATTAGAGAAAAACATGATGCTGGGTTAGTAACACTGTGAGCTGTCAGAAAAGATAGATGGCTTTGCTGGTCATGCTATAAATAACCACCAGGTGCCACTCAGAGCTGGTGGGAGCCTCATTTTGCATGACAGCCATTGATCAGCTGCACGACTAAGATGCAACCTTTTGTGACACCACTTCAGGAGAAAAGGTTATGTTTCACATTTAAGCTTTGAATAATAAGGTCAGGATCAAATTAAATGAATTTCTCTGGCGAATACATGAAATATACACAAATTAATACAACAAATTAGATACATTGTTACAAAGAAAAGGTGAGCAAGCTGGAGCTAAGTGCGATCCTGGGACTTTGTTCTTCTGAATATTTTATTAATGAAGTGGATATCCTGTCTCATTAAAAATATCCAGAGTGAGTTCTCACCACCTATGTGAAGATCCTAAACTGTGATCTAGACTAGAATACTACAGAATAAAGAAATAAAATAATAAACATGTTTCCTATGTGACTATATGCTTATTAGAGCATATTCCAAAGGAATGCAAAATACTCAGAAGAAAATCAGATAATAGGAGATTTTACATTTAAATCTTTTTGCAGACTTGAAGTAAATCTCATATTTATTATTTGGAGGAAAAGTTCATTTATCTTTTATGTCAGTGTGGCAAATATATGTTTGTGGCATTTGGATACTAGTCAGCAAGTCTTCTTTTATGAGACAAAGAAACAAATTACGTTCCTAACTTAAACTTTCAAAGCAACTGCAGATTGTTCCCAAGGTTCTCTTCTTAATAATCAATTATTTTATTACAATAACAGTTGTATTAGTAAACTTAGCACATGTCTATATGTTATTTGACATACTTGAGTAACTAATAATACAAATGGGTTCATATTTTCAAAATTATCCACTTATATCTCATGCAACCATGGTAATTTAATTGGCTACCATAAAAATTATTTAAAACCGTTAAATGAGATTGGTCAACAAAAAGCAGACTAAATGCAAATAACTGAACAGCATAAGTAGTTACCAAGGAGCTGCCATAACCAAAGAAGTTACCACATCATACATTTAAAACATTGTGTTATCATGGAAACCATGTACTCATTCATTCAACAAGTAGTAATTAATTTCTTACTCTGTGTTAGGCACTGACATAATCAAAGTTTGAAAGATTAGCTGATTTATAGAAACAGCTCACTTTGTCAATACATTTGTTTTTCATAGAGTCACGCTATGGGTGAATAAACCATTTAATCAATGCTCAATGACTATGATGCCACATACATTTTATATTTAATAATGATTGTAATTGCAATACTAAAAAGGTTTAATAACATTTTCAACATAATAGTAAAATAATTATGACAATATGATGTTTCACTAATAATAACAATAGCAATAATAAACCATGATTATGTTGAATAAATTTTTAAGACTTATGAATTTGAAATAACCTTATGTTAATTTATCAATGGGGAAACAAACTGTAATAGTTGAAAGAAAATAAAATATAAATTTTTGCTCTATGAGAATGCAGAGATGTAGAACCTGGCTAGAAAAGGAATCTAGTTGGCTAAAGAATAAGTTCAACAAAGTTACTAATCAAAGAATTTTCTATGTAAAGAATTTCTATCAAAAGAATTTTCTATGCTTTTAAGATGGCAAACCTTCAGAAAACAGTAAGCTCTCAGATATGATATTGATATTGATATGACATGATATTGGATTAACTGCTAATCATTGACAAGATACTGAAACATTCTACCACAGCATAAAATAGTAGGAATAGACAAGGTTTACATGGACAACAAACCACCAAGCCTGACAAAAAATGAAATGCAAATCTAATGGAGGTAGCTTTTGATTTTGTAAATAAGTCATTAAATGATTGAAATAGCTTTCTGAAATTTGCCATGAGTTTGAGGAGATAAATATATCCGGAGTGTACATCAGACTTACCTAATTTAAGTGTGTGCTTATGACTCTCTCTCTCTCTCTCTCTCTCTCTGTCTCTCACTCTCTCCATAGCCCACCATTCTACTGCCAACAATTGGACCAGAAACCAGACACTCTGGGGTACACACCCTTTAAGGTATGTGCATTTAAAAAATCTTTATCTTATTTTTAAAAATTTAAAGCATATCCAGTTTGTGGGATATTTTGCAAGATAACTGACCTGGTTTCATAAAAATATCCATTACATTAAAAATTGTTTTTAATGAGTTGGGCAGGGGAGAACGCTTTAGATTAAACAGATTTATTATATGTTACAAGCGAAGGCAATGTCTTAATTCTTTTTGGTCCCTGAATTGAAACAAAAACCAAATGTACAAATATTGTTCTTGAGAAATTTGTCACAATTTGAATATAAATGCCAGTAAATAATTACTAATTTTATCAAGTGTGATTATATCAATGGGTTAAGTAAGACCGAGGAGAGGATGGAAGGAAGGAATAAAGGAAGAAGGGAAGAAAAGAAGAACAAGGAAGGAGTTAAAAAACATGAAAAAAAAATAGATTTTTAAAATAATTGTTGAATTTAGCAATAGGTATATGACGTTTCATTAAACAATTCTCTCTAAGGTTATGACTAAAAATTTTCATAATTAAAAGTAAGTGCAACAAGAAAATTAAAAATTCTGGCAAACAATTAGAGATTTTTGTTAGCATGTTTCAACATCGTCTTTGTTAGCATTCTGATTTCTAATTCTAGCTTGAGCCTAGGAACCTGCATTTAAAAAAACACTTCAGGTACATTACATGCAGGCTTTAAGCAATGACACGTTGAAAAACACTAAACAGAATTATATTTTCTGACTCCGGAATAAATAATCTGAAATAACACATTGAAACCAGCTAAGGACATTCAGCTCTTATTTTATTCAATGGTATCACCTTCAAGGCCAGATGGGGATTGGGAAGAAGTTATCCTCGGTCAAGGTGGACACTGAGATGATGCTTCTGATTCAACATAGTGCTTTGGAAATGGAGAACATCCATTCTATGTTTACTTGCAAAATACATACATACATACATACATATATACATACATAACTCTGGATGATCAGTCGAAAACCTTACTTCTTGAACTAGAGCATTCTAAAAAGGCAGAGTTGTTTAATTTGCTTCTGGATAGAGACCACACTGATGACTCTTTGACCTCTATTTGACAGGCTGCATTTCTGCCTGTCGCCCCCAAACTGTGCATGCCACTTAAGGTTAAGTCCTTGATCTCTTAGGAGCCACTGCACACTAATTCTTGCTAGTAATCATGGGCACAGATGCTACAATCCCATTGTTTATGACCAAATCGTGACTGCCACATATTGAGTGTTCCTGAGCAAATGACTCTACTCATCTTCTTTGTAACTCAGTTTCCTCTTCTGCGAAACAGGGGTAATAATGATACCTACCTATGTTGATTTGCTGACAAGATGTACTTTACTTGTTTAAACTGTTTGAGATTGTACAAAACCCATAGCAAGACTTGTAAAAATTTGGCATTCATTATTGTTGTGCTTCCCTCATGCTGTTAACACTCAACTATCCATCTCTTACATTATCTTTATTCATTTTCCCCTGACTAGGGAAATTATTAACTTGGTTGGCCCGTGCTGAACTTGTTCAAACTATAACTCTTCTTCTCCTACTCAAAAATCATGTTTCTGAAAAATTAACATTTGTCCAATAAACCAAGTAAAAACTTGGTTTCAATCTTTGTCCACTACATCCAAATTATCCTCATGTGTCAGACATCACATACCTCCAGTTCTGTTTTCATTTTTGATCCCCCAAAGCTCCAAGCACATTTTCATGTAGCTACTGATTGTCCTAAAGTTCCATCCTTTCATTCCTTAAATCTTTCTTGCACTACTACATTCATTTCCTCCTCTCAAGGTTGACACTAAGCCCCTAGTACAAGTTATTACTTCAAACATGACATGTATTTATAGCCCTCTCAGTGCTATGAACTTAAAAATAATAATACTGGTAGAATAAATAATTATTTTATATGTCAGTTATTTGTTATAAACATCTGTCCTGTAATGGCCTTTAAAGGTTTATACAAGTTAGTTATTACAGAAACAACATGGAACATGTCAATAATTCCTCAGTGAGTTACAATCACATACTTGTACCAACAATTAGCTACTTGTCCCTTATTTAATAGTGAACATGGCCTCATATCACAAGCAATTAAGTTCTCAATAGTGCAATTAGTGGCAAAACCAAATGCAAGGCAAAAAAGAAAATGGTTTTTTAAAACTAAAATTCCAAGGCAATGTGGGATTGTGTATCCATGATATTCTTTGAAGGCTCTTATATCCAATGCATAACTGGCTATGATTGGTTATCTCTTTCACAAGGCCACATGATTTGTGTATTATCTTTTATTTTCCTGCCAATCCCTAAAATCCCCATATTGGCTTCATGTTACAACAGTTTTATTTTTGCAATGGATTTTTTAAAGTTTCTGCTTACTTTTGTAGTTTTCTTTTCTTTTTATTTTTAAACGGGTTCTTGCTCTGTTGCCCAGGCTGGAGTGCAATGGTGGCATCTCAGCTCACTGCAACCTCCTGTCCCCAAGCTCAAGCGATCCTCTTTGCCTCAACCTCCCAGATAGCTGCAACCACAAGCGTGTGTCACCACACCTGGCTATTTTTTTGTATTTTTGGTAGAAATGGGGTTTTGCCATATTGCCCAGTTTAGTTTCAAACTTTCGAGATCAAGCAATTGGCCCACCTCAGCCTCCCAAACTTTCTGCTTATTTTTAATAAATATGTTAGACTCATATCAAGAATTGAGTGGCACTTCCAAATTATCTATATTTCATAGGTGATGCTTTGTTTAGCATTTTGTGAAGTCCTACTTATTAGCCTAGTTGAATATAATTTCAGTTGAATTTCTCATTTGCCCAAAAGTCACACAGTCAATATAAATCTGAATTCATGCTAAAAAATCAACCATCTCTCCACCTTTCTTTCTCAGCTTGTCAGGTTTACAGTTGAGGGGGACATTAGAGATCATGTTTCAAATGCTACATTTTAATGATGAGAAATTTGAGACCAAAAGATATTAGGAGACATTTTTGGCATTACTTGGTGGTTAAGAGGGTTTGATAACCCAATTTCAGACTTGTAAGCAGATGTTCCTTACACAGCAGCAATTTGCTCCCCATGAAGTTGTAATAGCTAAGGACATATACAGAGTTGAGAAAAAATGCTATACACACTCTTCCTTTTTTTTTTTTTTTTTTTTTTTTTTTTTTTTTTGAGATGGATTCTCACTCTTTCATCCAGGCTGGAGCACAGTGGTGTGATCTTGGCTCACTACAACTTCCGTCTACCGGGTTCAAGTGATTCTCGTGCCTCAGCCTCCCCAGGTAGCTGGGATTGCAGGCACCCACCACGATGCCCAACTCATTATTGTATTTTTAGTAGATATGGGTTTTTGCCATGTTGGCCAGGCTGGTCTGGAACTCTTGACCTCAAGTGATCCTCCTGCCTCCTGCCTTGGCTTCCCAATGTGATGGGATTATAGGCGTGAGCCACCATGTCCGGCCTACACTCTTACTACATTTTTTTTTTTTTTTTTTTTTTTTTGAGATGAAGTCTCTCTCTGTCGCCCAGGCTGGAGTGCAGTGGCGCGATCTTGGCTCACTGCAAGCTCCACCTCCCAGGTTCATGCCATTCTTCTGCCTCGGCCTCCCAAGTAGCTGGGAATACAGGTGCCCACCACCACGCCTGGTTAATTTTTTGTATTTTTAGTAGAGACGGGGTTTCACCATGTTAGTCAGGAGCACTCTTACTAATTTTTGACACTCTTTTGCCTCTTGATTGCTACCAACTTTTCCCAGTCTAATGCCCTATTTCCCAAGTTGAAAAAACATTGGCAAGAAGTGTTGAAAGAATATAGCGAAGAACATAGAGAAAAACTCCTTGCATTGGCTACTCACCTACTGACTTCCCCAATATCCCTGTGATCTGAAAAGAAACTTATAACACTTTGGAAATTGTCACCTACATATAATATTATAATGATGTATATAATTCCCAACCCCACAAATGTTCAACTTTTCAAGTACAGCATTCAAATAATTTAATCAAATAGATATCGCCACAAAATTAAACAAATGTTTTATAAGGTCCTGAAAAAAAATTTTTTAATGTAATGTTGACACGGTATCCCATATTAGGTGCATAATACCTAAAGGACAGAGAAGTATTTGTCACCTTGCCTTTGAAAAAATTAGTTCTTACAGTTGTCTTCAGTTTGTCTCTTAAGTTCATTGGCAGCCATAACAAAAGTTGTTTTTCACCAATGGAATTGAAATACAAGACCAGAACAATTTTCAGATTTAAACATCTAGGATGTCATTCTCAAATGTCACATGGCAATAGTTCACTTAAAGAACAACAAACAGAATGAAGTGTTGAAGGAACATTTTACTTTCCATCATTGTTTACTTATATTCTGATAGATATGTCAGACCTGAATGCCTAAAAGCAAATATGAATGAGAGAGACAAAAATAAAAGCTTATGAGTTTGTGAACCAGAAAAATCCTTATACTCTATATATTTTGAACTAGTGTTACATTTAAAACATAATACTACTGCAAATTGAAATTAAAAATAGACGATATTTGAATGAGAAAAAAGAAAAGGTGATGTTAAAATGATATTTTATGTATTCTTTCCTTTATATTAAATCTTTAAAGCAGATTTTTCTTTTTTTATTTTAATAAGGTCAATATATATAACAAATTTCTAAGATATACATACTTGAACATTAATGAATGAATAAATACAGTATACATAAATTCATTTTTAAAACTATGTCTAAAACAGTGTAGCAAGATACAAAAAACATTGTTCTGACTAACCAGCTACGTGACCTGCACACTTCTTGAGATGGTTAAAACTCATGATGCTCAAGATGGTGGTATGGAGACAGTGTTGTTGGAAGCATATATCAAAATCTCCAGCAGACCATGCCAAACTACACTGCCCATGGGAGTGGGTGGTGGCTCAGAATAGTTATTAATCATTTACTATGATGAAAATATGTTGTTTACATGAATATTGTAATGACAAATAAAGTTTAATGAACTGATATAGGTTGAATGTTTGTACCCTTAAAATAGCATGTTAATGTAATCCCCAGTGTTGCAGACGGGACCTAGTAGGAGGCATTGGATCATGGGGATGGATCCCTCCTAAATGGCTTAGTGCCATCTCATAGGTAATGAGTGAGTTCTCAGTCTATTATTTCACAAGAGAGCTAGTTGTTTCAAAGAGCCTAGCATCTTTCTACCTCCCTTTCTCATTATGTGGCATGCCTGCCCCTCCTTTCCCTTCCACCATGATTGAAAGCTTCCTAAGGCTATCACCAGAAGCAGATGCTGGTGTCATGCTTCTTGTACAGCCTGCAGAACCTGAACCAAATAAATCTCTTTTATTTGTAAATTACCCAGTCTCAGGTATTCCTTTATAGCAATGCGAGTGGACTAACACATCCAACCATTAAGATATTTTCCTTTTCTATTTCTATTAGATTATATGACATTAATAAATTATTAAGCATATGATGCAAAAGTGGGTAATTACATGGCTACAATAATTGTTATTTCTAATTGTAATCCCTGTGCATGTCTCAGGATTTCTATCACATGATCTTGCGATTTCACTTCTGGGTAAATATTTAAAGAAAATAAAATTAGTATGTCAAAGAGCTATCCGGGCTCCCATGTTTAACACAGCATTATTCCCAATAGCCATAAAAAAGAATGAAATATTGTCATTTTTGACAACATGGATGAACCTAGGGGACATAATATTAAGGAATTGCTTTTTGTTTTCATTTTTTTCTAAATATATAAGACAGGATAAGTAAATTTTTTTAACAGGGTAAGTTTTTTTTTTTTTTTTTTTTAAATAGGGTAAGCATGGAAAACATTTAGTAGGGTAAATAGCTGGTAAGAAGTGCTCAAAAAACTGTGATTATTGTTATTTTTATTGGTATTATCAAAAATCTGAAATGATTTTTTAATATTTTGAAAATTATAACTTTAACCTATTTTATTATCAGTTTCCAAAAATGGATTAATTCACTTACAACAAAGCCTACAGTATAGTCTTGCTGTTTAGCTTTTCCTATATGTTTCCTACTGTTTCTATTTTATTTCTGTCCTCTACATTGCATTGAAATTCTAATATCACCATTAATATTCTAATATTATAATGCCATCATTTCCATTACAAATGAAATATACTCTCTGTATGTTAGGGCAATTACTTGCCCTTTTTCCCTACATCCACATAGCAGTTTTTTATTTGGATGAGATTAAGCAAAACAAAAAATCCTTGGAAAGCTCAGATCTGAAATACAATGATTGACACATTCAAGAACTTTATTAGGTTTCACTATATTTCAAACAGCTGAATTAATTGATAAGTGGTAATATTTATATAGAAAAATAATCATCAAGAACTTCTAAATTTAACACAAAGCAGAAGAATTCTCAAGAGGCAGGCCAAACTTAAGAACTGCTAAAAATAAAATGTCTTTTAATTTATAATAAATGCACATCCTTATGAGTATGTCATTTGAAATTAATGGAATTTTTGAAATTGATACTTGTCAAGTTTTTGCACTGCTTTCCTGTGAGGGGAATTTCTGCTTCTTAATTGTGAGACTCATGAACGTCAGTGTTTTACATACCATTTCTCTATTAAGGATGAAGCAGTCTTAGACTCTACAGTATTTCATTATGTTATGAATCATCATTAAACATTTTGCTGACTCTCAAATGTCAAATATTCTCTTGTGTCATAAAGAATTTCATTAAACAGCATGGGGGAAAGAACAGAGTAATTTTAGGAAATCTTCCCTTGTGTTCATTATGAACTTTGTTATTTATCTCCCATTCCATTTTCTCCTGGCAACTATGAATGATCTCTGCCTCATCCAAATGGTTCTATTACAATTACAGGTTTATATGTTTAAGCAGAATTTACCTAGTATGAAAAAGTCACTTTCTCAATAGCAACAGTAGTTGTACCAGTAAATTCTACAAGCATATTAAAAAATTAAGATAATGAGAATATCAAGTAATAGTCATCATTGTAGTAATATGCATTCTCAATGACTAAAAAAATCAAACTGACCAAAAAGAAAAAAAAAAAAAAAAAAAAAAAAACACCTCCCTTCACCTTTGGGGACACTTTTTAATGTACTTTGTGAATTTTACTTAACCTGAGTCATTAAGCCTTTTGGGAAGGATTAAAAAACTAGAGTCATAGTTTTCCTAACAAAACTCTGTAATGTAACAGAAAAGAGGGTGGGTATATAAGAAAATTCATAAAAACTTAGAGTGCTGTTCTAGTCTGGAGTTAGTGCATTAGGCATCCTGAAGGTGACATGAAGGCTTACTTTAACAAAGGTGAGAAACAGATGCATTTTTGCAATTTTGCCAATTGCCAGTTTTGATATTCTCTCTGAGCTACCTGTTATGGTAGCTGTTACTTACAAGTGGGTATGCAACACTTGAAATATGCCCAGTGGCTACATTGGGTGAATTAAATTTTAAATATAAAAATGAAAACAAATTAAAGTATTTTTTCTGTCAAGTAAACATTCTTGTTTTGAGTACAACTTCATTTCACATTAACTATCGCATTGAATAAGGTTATTGTTGTTGTAGTACACATGTGCTTTTTACATTTTTAATACATGACTGTGAGAAAATTTTAAATTTTGACTCATATTTAATTCACTTCTATTGGCAGAGCTGTTCCATATAATAGACTACTTATAAAAATATGGTCTATCTTTTATGATCAAAATATTTTTTCTTAAAGTTTGTTTTATTAAATTTAAAGAAACACACAAGTGATATATTCCTTTTGTAACAAATAAAACTATATAAACACACTACTAAAAAATTTGTCATCTTCTGAAGTGAGCAATTTTACCTGCCAAGATTTTAAACAATTTTCTTGTGTGTTGTAAAAGGATGTGAAGGATACAGAAGCACATACTACTGAAGAATGTCTAGATAGTGAAATAACAGTTAACTTAATGAAGAACAAAACCTTTAATAAAATAGAAGTGCTCATGGCAATTGGTGGAAATATTAATAGGGTAAAAATTCCACTCTAAAATGTTGCTTTTTAAGTTCATTTGTTTACGTTTTATTTGTTTGGCCAATTAGGAGTATACTAAACTACACAGAATTTGCTGATGTGCATATCTCATTTTAATTTTGTTCTTATGGCTTGTTGAATGTGATTTGCTTCTACATTTGCAAGACCAAGGAGAAATTTAAGAGAAAAATACAACTAATTTAAGTCTGCCAAGAATACTGGGTACTTGTGCTAGTTGCTCCTTTTGCAGAGGAAAAAAATAATAGGCATGGTCCTGCCTACATTCTTTGTAAATACTCCTTAAAGAATCAGTCATTCTGCTGAGCAGTCCGGGCCAGGGCGGGAGGGAAACATAAATATAATTAAATAAAAAATACAGAATCAGTCAACACTTTCCCCAAACATGCTTATTATCTACAATGTGTAATTACATTGACTCTTACTGTTAATTTATCTTCACAAGCATGTGCTTAATCTCCAGTATCACATCATTCTTAAGCGATAGAGTAACTTGTTTGCTAGAAGTTTCAGAATACATGACCTTACCCTGGAAAGAAGCATTAAGGCATTGTGTGCCAAAATAAATCAGTGTTGGGGAATGAGAGGGCCTGTTTAAAATACATATTTCCAAACTCCCCTGGGGGACTGTTTGATTTAGTAGATGTATATTTTGGTACTAGAATCTGCATTTACCAATCACACAAAGTTCATTCATGTAACCTCTTCTATGTAACTTTAAATGATACTATAGAAATACTATTTGAAGAAACTACTAGTGTTTATTTTCTCTTCTTTTAATGACATGTTCTTTTGTTTTTGAAAAAGAGAGCGTAAAACATACTGAGTTTTGGATAAAAATAAGTATATACCAATAATGTCTGGGTGAATTGAGCCGGTGACTTATTTGCGTTATTTCTGCAAAAAGGATGATAATAATATGTATCCCACCTCTCTGTAAGACCCAAAAGATAATAAACTGAAAGAACTTTGTATAGTACACTTTTAGTTCAATGGCTGATTTAAATCTGAATATTTTTACATTTTTGTGGGTACTTCTTTTTTCTCTTATCTTGGGTCTGGTATCAGACCCAAGACCCAGAAGTCAGGCTGTGTCCTAACTACATGCCCAACTTCATTTCATGCCAACTGCTTCTTAGCATCAATATGCTAAGGACAGACACACTGACCTGATCTCTGCTTCACAAACACAACCACCCTTTATTCCCTGCCATTCCCAGCTGAGTCATTGTACTTACTGGCTCCATTTGTCTTTCAGGTTGCTGGTAAATACCACCTTCTTAGAAAGACCTTGGCTGAAACTTTTTTCTTAAAAGGTCTACTGAGCCTATGTGAATCTTAGGACTAGGCCTGTTTCCTTCAGAGCACAGTTTTATATTTGTGATTATTTATTCAATCTTAATAATTATTGTAATCAATGTAAATCTTGTAATTATTTATTCAATCCTCCTATGGTCAGATGACAATATTTCTTTTCAGTTTCTCCCTTCAAAGGATGAACCCTATTTCTTTGACCCCTGAATCTGAGCTGATTATATTAGTGAGGTCATCATAGCCTCCAAGGTTCAGGTGGATTCCAGCTGAACACAGCTGCAAGAGTAAAAACCCAGGTAAGACTAGTGGTAAATTGCACAGTCAACCCACAGAATCATGAGGAAGAAAATGGCTATTTTCTTAAGCTGCTAAGGTTCTGAGTGGTTTGTTACATATCAGGAGGTAATTCATACATCAATAGACTGAACTTGTGTGAGCATGGAGAATATCAACTTTGGTTATCCCTCTGTCTGCGGAGCCGAGGACTATGGCACATAGTGAATGCTCAGTAAATACATGTGGGAAATGGTGACTGGATAAAAGCATGGACTGATGAATGCTACCTGCTGGGAAAAGGTGTCAAGGACATTTCAGAGAGATCTGAAAGCTAGATAAGTAATGCTGATGAGGTGAAACATTCCTTGAGTGAACATCCATTGCCATGGTTATCTTTTCCCAAGTAGTCTTAACAAATCTCTCTCCTCAGTGGCTGCTAATTGCTACCACATACATTCAAACTCCTTACCAGAGCAAATGTGATTCTTCAAAAACTTGGCTTCCAGGTATATCTTCAGAAATTCACTGCTACACATCACACATCCTACACCATTTCCATATCATATTATTTGTAATTATGTATAATTTTGAGAAACGTTGTGCTTCGAGATTTACAAATATTTGCTGATTTATTCAATTTCTCTAGAACACATTTTCTGTGTTTCTCAGTCTTAGATATTACTCGTCCTTCAAGGCCTATTACTTTCTATTTATTTCTTTATTTTTTAAAATATTTTAAGAGGCAATGTGTATTAGTCTGTTCTTATGCTGTTAATAAAGACACACCTGAAACTGGGTACTTTATAGAAGAGGTTTAAGAGACTCACAGTTCCAAGTGGCTGAGGAGGCCTCACAATTATTATGATGGAAGGTGAATGAGGAGTAAAGTCATATCTTACATGGCAGCAGGCAAGAGGGCATGTATGGGGGAAATGATCTCATGAGACTTATTCACTATCACGAGAACAGCACAGGAAAGATCTGCCCTTATGATTCAACTACTTCCCACCAGGTCCCTCCCATGACATGCGGGGATTATTACACTGCAAGGAGATGTTTGGTACACAGAGCCAAATCATATCAGAGATTTGATTGGTTCACAGTTCCACGTGGTTGGGGAGGTCTCACAATCATGGCGGAAGGTGAAGGAGGAGCAAAGTCACATCTTACATGGTGGCAGGCAAGCGAGTTTGTGTAGGGGAACTCCCCTTTATAAAATCATCAGATCTGATGAGACTTATTCACTATCACGAGAACATCATAGAAAAGACCTGCCCCCATGATTCAATTACCTCCCACTGGGTCCCTCATACAACATGTGGGAATTATGGGAGCTACAGTTCAAGATGAGATTTGGGTGGGGACACAGCCAAGCCGTATCACAAGGTATTGTTGTGCTGCCGAGGCTGGACTCAAACTCCTGGCTCAAGTAATCCTCCTCTTCAGCCTCCCAAGTAGCTGGGACTACAGGTGCACTGCCACCATGCCCAGCTCAAAGTCTATTCTTCTTTTATCTCTGATAAGACACATTTACTAAGGCAGGAGGGTAATCTGTACTCTCATGTAATTCTTATATGTACATAGAGTAAATTTCCTAACCATGCTCTTACAGTGAATTGTTAATGCTTATGTTTCTCTCTTTAGACGATGTGATTCCAGAGGAAGGGCACCATGCTTCATTGCTTCACTGCCTTCCTTATCCTTGTCAAGTAGATGCTCACCAGAAACCTTTGTGAAGCAAATAAATAATGCCTAGAAGTAGGTAGGGGAGAAGCATCCAGTTTTCACAGTATCTTTTGTGGGCCTCCAAGTTTATGCATGCTTTGCTTATAGACAGAGTTAAGTTACCATACACAGCAATCCTGAATGTTTTCTGTGATCGTATTTTCACAACTGAAAATGTAAAAAGCTGCAAGCTACTGTATTTCCCATTCTTCCCTCTTACCCTGGAAGATGGACGTAATAAGAGTTTATTATAAGGTTCCCCAGAGACAGAAAAACATGTCAGAAATGAGAAAATGCTCATGGATAATAAGAAAAATCTATTTATAAGCAACAGTAATAGAAAAGATTAGATAGTTACAGTCATTATTCTTAAACTCAGTAAGCAAAGACACTGAGTGGGCTGGAGTCCATTTTGCGGTCAGTGAGCAGGTTACAGGTCATGCTGTTCTAATGGACAGAGACCATGTCTGTTTCCAATCCTGACTATGGCATTATGGCGCCACACACTAAGAAAGCTTAATAAATGCTTAATGATGATAAGATACTATCTATTGCATTTGAGGCTATTCGAATTTAAAATAAAAATGCAAATTAGTTTTAGATGCTCACATAAAAAAAAAGTGTTTTGTAAAACCACCTTTGCTTTAATAAATAATAGCCGAGGAAGAAATACTTTTTCAATATCTTTAAATGTCTACGCCTTGCTTTATAACACCAGATTAAATGCATGGAAAATACTTTGTTGTGCAGGAAAACCTGGAAGGTTGTAACAAATGATGGACAAGTTCTCATTCTTAGGCATTGCCTATAGCTAGAGACTTGCATATTTTTATTGTTATGATGGTATTGATTGTTAAGTCAACAGAAAGCTATCACAAGGGATTGCAAATTTCTATACCAATACTCTGTTCTGTAAGATTAAAATGTCATTACTGAATCACCAACTTTTCCCCCTGCTGTAATATTATTCTCTGTTGATTGCCTGCCTGAGCTGAAATTTGAAACTGTCACCCTCAGACTTGCAAAAGTGATTCAACTTCTCTTATACGGAAAGTGAAATTAAATATTCATTCACGGGCTGCATTTCAAGTTCAAACTGTCTGAAGCTCCTTAAGGCAAGATGTATTTAAGTTGAAATACATTTTTGCTTCATTTCTATGTAGCAAAAATTCAGAATTGCTATCACGGGTGGACAAATCACAAAATAATAATTTATTTTGAACTTTACAAGGGAGAAGAGTTAAGCTTTCTTTCTTTCTTTCCGCCACCCCTCTGCTGTTTCTGGCCTATCCCATTTATCTCCTTTGTCAGGAAAACTGTATGTGTATGTTTGTAGCTGTTGTTTATTGTTTGATTTTTTTGTATGTTATGTTTTAGCATTAATCAAGTTGTAAAGCATCGAGGTATTGAATGAAAATACAGTTGTGTCTCTGTCTGCCACGAAGATATAGGATTGCCAGTGGTAACGGTATAAAATGGGTTCAAATCCTCTTAATATACCCGTACTTTGCATTTCCTTTCTTTTTTGTTTCTTCATTTGTTTGTTTGTTTGTTTTTTGAGATGGAGTCTTGCTCTGGCGCTCAGGCTGGGATTCAGTGGTGCGACATTGCCTCACTGCAACCTCCAACTCCCGACTTCAAGCAATTCTCCTGCCTCAGCCTCCTAAGCAGCTGGAACTATAGGCATGTGCCCCCAGGTCCAGATAATTTTTTGTATTTTCAGTAGAGACAGGGTTTCACCGTATTAGCCAGGATGGTCTCAATCTCCTGACCTCGTGATCCGCCCACCTTGGCCTCCCAAAGTGCTGGGATTACAGGCATGAGCCACCGTACCCAGCCCTATCTTGTATTTTCTTTGTGTCCTTCTGCAAATTGTTTGACCTCTCTGCCTCCATTTGTTCACAGAGTTGTCATAAGGATCATGTTATTTGATAGAAAGCATTTAAAACAGTTCCTGAAACATGTTACGCCCTAAATAACTATTTCTCTAAATGAGTATTAACTGTTATTTCTACTCATTCATACCAATAACAATTTGCATTTGGAAGAGACCTGATATTTGTGGGGGTTAGGGGAGGAGGGGATGGGGAGCAACTGTTTAATAGATGTGGGATTTCATCAACTGTTTAATAGATGTGGGATTTCATTTGGGGTGACAGAAATATTTTGGGACTAGATGGAGATTGTGGTTGCACAACATTGTTAATGTACTAAATACCACTAATTGTTCACTTTAAAATGATTAATTTTATGTTATGTGGATTTCGCTTCAATAGAGAAGGTATGTAACCGACAAAATATTGTGCTAGTCAGATAACAGACATTGAATTTTTCACTCTTGTGTTGCTCACCAGTAATCATAATACCAAAGAATGGACCATTATTACTTTGAAACACAGGTGATGCTGAATACATTCGAAAACACATCAAGAACTTCGTAGTCGCTTAATCAAGTTTTCACAAGCGCTGTGACCTTCATTATACAAGGAATCTTAATACCTCAGGGATATTCATTAAAAAAAAAAAAAAAAAAAAAACACCAAATACAGTTACCCAGTACCACACATCACATCAGTTTAATGGATGATTCATTCCTACTATCTTGCACAGTATGACAAGCTGAATAATAGATATACTGATATCCAATCTGTTTTGTGAAAATATGTTTAGGTTTTCAGTGAAGAATTTGAAAGCTACTTTCTTTTGGAAAACTCTTGGGGAGGTAGTAGAGTATGATTGTTACTAGGAATGAGACACACAGTCCCACCTCCTTCATATATAAATTGGTGAACATGAGAAAGCCTTCTCAGGATGTTGTGAAGACTGACTAAAATAATAAACGTAATGAATTTTGAATTCTGCTTGGCATTTAATAAGTATTTATAAAGGCTCCTGTGGAAGAAAGTTTATTATACAATAATGTTGTATGTTGTATTAGACAATGCTGTGATTCTCACAGGCATACACTGTGACTGAGCTCTGACTAACTTCCCGCCTCAGCCCAACTACACTGTAAACAGATTTTTGTCCTGATTCTAGGCCTTGTCCTCTCTTTTATTAAAGCATTTACTTTAGAAAACTTGAAATTGTGGAGTCTTTCTCTTACTCTTTAAAATGTAGGTAAATCTTTTCCCAGCCTCTTGCCAATTTTACAACCCAGACAATGTCTTCTTCAAGAACCTGGGAACCATCTTGTTGGAATGTAAACATTGAAGGATCCCAGTCTCTGCGGGAGGTTATCAGCCTAACTTCTTAGATGGGTAGCAATTAGCAAACACAGATGGCCTAGTCAAAGAATAAAAACATTTGCAAACTCAGAAATAACTAAATGAGCTTGACACATCCCATTGATCAACTTCCTTTTTGTAACATCCTCATCCTCCAGAATGTTTCCACAGCCTCACCCCAATCATTAAAAATCCTTTCACCTTTTGTTTTGGTACTTCTTTCTCTCTACTCTATTGCAATAGTCTTTTTTCTTCTTCTTTTTTGGTAGAGACAAGGTCTCATTATATTGTTCAGGCTTGTCTCAAACGCCTGGGCTCAAGAAATCCTCCTAGCTTGGCCCCAAAGCACTGGGACTGCAATCATGAGCCACCACACCTGGCCTGCAATAGTCTTAAATAAAGTCTTCCTTGGCTGTCTAATTTTTTCCAGTGAAATTTTTGCTTTGACGATTCACATAGAGCCAAATTACATCTTTCTAAAATTTCATTTTATGTGAAGATTTAAGAAGAAAAATACAACTTAACTGGACATTTAAAACATTTTTCTATGAAAACAAAGATGGATATATCATAGGATAAAATTCAGTTTTCACATGCACTTTCAAGGTAAAGAAATTTTAAATGTTTCCAAATAATGGCTGACAAATTTAGTCTAACTTTTCAGGACCCCAGTGATTTTTGGCTTTTATTCTTTTTTTTCTGAGCATAATTCAGCAGAAAAAATTCCTTTCAGGTTTATATGTGGTGAAGCCAACTCAACACTTACACTGAATTATTAGTTATGAATATACATTATTATTTCTATATTTTCTATAAAAGCATTTTTGCTTAACCAATCTACTGCATGGTTAGCATTTTAATGTGCCTCGGTTTAGAACTGAATGAATTATCTACTGCTCAAGAATCTAATAATTTTGTTTTTAATTTCTAAACCATTTTAAATATACATTTTTAAATATACATTTTAAAAATCTTTTCATTACATCTTCTACTTACAGAGTAGCTATGAATATATATGCAACACTAGACCTTTTGGATGACCCCTGAAATTTTTCACTGAAGTGCTATTAAAGTTTAATTAGGTGTAAACAACTAGGTAATGTTTGGAAGCCAAGAAATTTGTTGTGGCAATGCTTCCTTTGCTCACTAAAGAAAACTACTCTTTCCACAAATACACGGGACAAATGGTGTCAATGAGGCTTGAAACTGTGATGAGTTTTGAACGTTCCAGTGCCTCTCAACATTCATATCCAAAAAGATTCTTACATTAAAACTGTCACATTAAAAACCCTGAAGTAGTTATGAAACACACAATCACCACAAATTTGAGTATTTCCCTGTATGAATACAAAATTTTTGTATTTGTTTTGTATTGTAGTTGTTATTAATAAAATTCAAAATAAATTTAATTTGTTGAATTTACATTCACATATACTTGGATTAGAATTCTTGCTCCTCCATTTGTTAGTCTGCATGTTCTGGGGCATGTTATTTAACCTCCCTGAATATTAATTGCTTCATCTCTAAAATGTAGATTAAAAAATCACACACACCTCATGGAGTTGTTAGAAAATTCAATGAGATTATTAATGCAAAGCACTTACATAGCGCCTGGAATGTTGCAAGTGCCCAATAAAGGACGATGATTATGATGGTAGTGGTGCTATCAATTGATCAAGTCATAATAAGTAATCTAGTGTGGATGTTTTTCCTACTCAAATCTCATGTTGAAATGTAATCCTTAATGTTAAAGCTGGGCTTGGTGGGAAGTGATTGGATCATGGAGGTATATTTCTCATGAATATTTTAGTACCATCCCTTTGGGATTGTCCTGAAGATAGTGAATGAGTTCTCATGAAATTTGATTCCATAAATGTGTGTGGCACCTCCCCCGACTCTCTCAGGCTCCTGCTTTTCCCATGTGATATACCTGCTCTCCCTATGCCTTGTGACATGATTGGAAGCTTCCTGAGGACACACCAGAAGTAGAAGCTGCTATGCTTCCTGTACAGCTTGAAGAACCATGAGCCAATTAAACCTCTTTTATTTATAAATTACCTAGTCTCAGGTATTTCTTGACAGCAATGCAATAACGGCCTAATAAAATAACTATTTACCTTTTACCTATTTTTTTTTTTCAACCTATGACTTTTACCTATGTTTGATGACTTTTAAAATCTACTCTATTTTGTAAAAAAATTAGAGATGAGTTTATCATGAAGTTAATGAAGCTTGACTTTTAAGAATTTTCACTTTTACAGGCCTCATCCTAATTAATATTTACTTCCTTAAATCATGTTTGTATTCACACTTTTACATTTCTTTCTTAAAGTCCTGCAAGACTGACCACATTTAGGTTGGCTTCATCCCTGACTATTTTCCTAAAGAGCTTGTAGAGAAACATATTATACAAAGCAATTAATATATCTAACAAAATATATATAGATACCTTAGGAATTATATATATACAATAAGAATTCATGAGAAGCGAGCTATTAACAATCGATAAATGGGTTGTGTCAATTATATATAAATGTATTTTATAAAATATGTGATTTTCAAACAACATTAGTTAATGTTCCCTTTGAGAAATTAGAATGAGGAAACTACAATAAAGATAAATTCTAATAGTTACTAGAACTACTTCAAAGGAGGGAAATGAAGATGTTTCTGGCTTTCTGTAGTCCTGAATGAATCTCCATAATACTCCCAGATTCTGTGTGTCAGAGCTTTGCTGTGAATGTCTAGTCGCATTACTTTGTCGGTTTGCCTATTTTTTTTTGAAGTAAAACACACAGACAGACACAAACACAGATTTTAGACTTATCACCAAAAGAAAAATTATTTCATATTGTATATTGTTAATGTGATAGAAAATTCTGTAAAACTGAAACTGTAAATGATTTTAAAAATCTACTCCATTTTGTAAAAAAAAAAAAACTAGCAAAAAGACAAATGCACTCATTATTTTTTCTTTCTTTTTTTTTTTTTTTTTTTTTTTTTTTTTTTTGAGACAAAGTCTCACTCTGTTGCTCAGGCTGGAGTGGAATGGTGCAATCTTAGCTCACTGCAACCTCCACCTCCCTGGCTCAAGTGATCCTCCCAGCTCAGCCTCCCACACAGCTGGGACTGCAGGCACACGCAGATAGTTTTTGTATTTTTTTGTAGAGATGGGGTTTTGCCATGTTGTCCAAGCCGGTCTCAAACTCCAGGGCTCAAGGAATCCACCTGCCTGGATCCCCAAAGTGTGGGGATTACAAGTGTGAGTCACCGTACCAGACCAGGACACATTCTTATATATATTACATAAACAGACTAATCTATTTCTGTTTGCCTATAAAATAACAGATATTTTTTCCTGTCAGTTAGAACACTTTATATGCCAGGGTGAATAAAATGCCATTTTTTCTTGTATCCTTTTATTATTTTTTTTTCAGTAGCAAATGAAAACTTCTACAAAATGTCTGCTATAGTATATGTAACTTTCTTTAAAAATAATTTAAAAATCATGCTGTATTATATGTTTAAGATACTTTAATACTTTACATTTCTTTCAAACTACCTGTCCCTAAAAATTGCCACGTTTTACATAATCTCATTTGCTAGCAGTGTTTTTATGCCCTTGCTCTCTACTGAAGACAAAAGAAGACAAAAACTACAGGCCCATCAATCAAAAACAACACAGTCAGCACCAAGTCCAATAATGAAAACCATGATTTCATAAATCATCTTCCACAGGTTGGGGTCATCTTTAAAGAAAAAATCTTATCAGGTGCAGCTGAATATCTTCTTGGTCTTTCATTCTTCAGTTTTTAATAAAACAATAGAATGGCTGTCAGAATACAAATGTGTAACCTTTCTTAAGTAAGAAAAAAAAAAAGCCCGAACTATATCCTGACTGTGCCCTTGAAATAAGTTGAAGTCAAGATATTTTTTCCTCAAAAGGTCCAGCATTCCTTTTTTAACAGTTTGGCAATGAGATAACTTTTTTTTTTTTTCTCTCTCTTACTCCCTTTTCAGATATGTGTGGTTAATTCAATCAAGCGGAGATTAAATTTAATAACTCAGTTGCAGAAAGCTATTTCCTGGCAGTGACTAACACTGACTGCAAAAGGAGATTTGACATGGCATTTTTGTTTTAGCTGAATCAACAATTCTTGGGTGAATTCTGTTTTGTGACCCCGAGTCCACATCCACATATTAGGAAGTAAAATAAGTAGCTTGTAATGACTGGTTAGATTCAGACTGAATGGAGATTTATCTCTTTAAAAATATGAACTCTATATTTGCAAACCTGGTTAAATATGTCTGAGTAAAATAAGGTTTGATTAGGCATACACAGTACTGTATACCTAATCAAAGTTTCCAAATTGATTTTGCTAAGACATCGCTGCCTGGCATATCTATCCAAGTCCCTAATGTAATCCAATAAAATCTATTTTTTGGACTTGAATTAGCCACACATATTGGGACATTCACCTTGTTGCAAAGACATAGACCTGGTTTGTATAAAATAAAATTCATTTAGCAGTAGTATTGAGACATGGTGCAGGTTCATGTCCTTATATGTAGACAGAGAATGGCAGTGTGTCTAAATAACAAATCATTTTGAGTTTAAAAATTAATGAATGGGAAAATGGAGTGAATTAAAAAAAAAAAGACAGACATGCAAAATAGGTTGCTGAGTGTAAGTAGGAGATGCCTTAGGCAACAATTTATGTTAAAAAATTTAAGTATATTATAAAGAATTTGGAAATTCAACGCCAAAGGAGTTTATTCTTTGGGTGTGCTTTTGCAGCTGACATGAGAAAACCTTTTGCTTTAGCAAAGCTCCCATTGTCTTATTTAGTAACCATTCTGGATACCTCTATTCAGAAGAGGTTGCTATTTGCAGGCATTTTGAATTCTTACCAATTTTCTGCCTGCTATATAATGTAAAAGCAATGAATGGCTACACTGCATCGTTCACACTTTCAACTATATGTGATTATCTGGTCCACTGGTCTACTGTAGTGTATTTCTGAATTGAATTGAAGATAAACCCGTAATAGTCCATTTCATACAAAGACATTTGTCTCAGTTTAAATTCAGGGCCCACATATCTACTTATTTCCATTCTGTTTTATAAGTGTGGTGTTTTCATCATCATAAAATCATATTAGCTCCCTGATTATACCTGGAATTCTGCAAGTGCTGTGAGAGCACTACCAGTCTCATTTCTGGGTCTTTAGCATCTACTTTAAAATAAATAACATAGTGACTAAATAAAGAACAAAGGTTCAGAAAGGAGTTGTGGGGAATTTTCCTCAAGATACTGTATTATGTCCAGTTTTGCCTAACCAAAAGGATTTCTATATGTTATCAAGCTACTCACATTAACCTTGCTTTGTTCACACAAACACTTGTTATATTTGAATGAGAAATAAAAATATAATTGGTGTTTGAACAAATTCAAGTTTATTATTCAATCAGACAGCATTACTTAAATGTTTAGTAACTGTATGTGAATCAGTTAAACTTATTTGTACAACTAATCAAATTTATTATTATAATATTCTTGAGATAATCTGATTTTCAAAAAGAAGTTCCAAACGATAAAAACATGATATCCTATTGGTAAAATTTTTAAAAATAAAACAATTATCTCATATTGTTTAAAAAATCATAACATCGTACATATTTAGAAATTATACTCCTGAGCAGCAGTAATGCTTTTATTTGGTATAAAAATTAGTAACCAGAAGCAAATACAGTAAAATGTTAATATCTGCTAGGTCCATGTAGTACGGACATAGATATTTCATTTTTCTCCATACTGGAAATCTTTCATAATTATAAAAGGAAAAACAGAACATACAATTTAACAAGAATGTAAATAATTAGTAAAATTTATAGAAAAATTATGAATTATGTAGAAGAATTGTAAACATGTTTTGTACAGATGCAAATTTGTTGTTTCTTCTTAATAAAACTAATTTAGAAACCTTTCTCAAATGAATTTCAAGTATGTGAGCTACACAAGTTTTTTTGAGAATATGAGATCACCACCTGAATTTCTTTTTGTGTTTTTATACAAAGGAGGATGACTTTACCACATTTACAAGTTTACAAGAGAACATCTTTCTCCCACACCCATTGGCCTTGCTGTCACTGAAAATGAAATATTTTATTTTCAGAGTTTCTTCTTAACACCATTTGAAATACTTCAACTTGAAAAGAAATTTGTCTCATCTAACTTTTTTTATTAATTCTCATCAACATGGAAATTGTGTAATAATTCAATGTAATTTCATTTTCCTCAGAAGTACTATTCAGTAGATAAAACATGTTAGGTTTAGAAGTCAAGAGTCTACTGAATGCCTATGATACCCGATAGATACAACTGGCAAACTTATTAAGACAATCACTTATATAGTAGTTCAAGATTATTACTGGGTCTTTCTAGTAAAGCTATAATATTACTCAATATTGCTAATACTATCAATAATAATCTTAGAAGTTTGGCCTTCATTTTTATGTTATTCTATCATGCTATGTAAACACAGAAAAGCCAAAATGTTACTGTAAGGCTTTGATATCTGCACTCTAATATGTATTAACTAAATCTAAAAAAATTTTATATATAGGCCAAATTAGAAAAGTTCTGAAATAAAACATATTTGTAAAGGATGAACACAGAATAATAAGACAGTGTAGCACAGTTTATCATTTTTCTATATATTCTTTGTGAGCAATTCAGTATTTTGACTAATGGATCCAATTATTGTTTAGACTATCCACTATCTTGTCTTTAAGCATTTGACTACACGCCTAAAATTGACAATCTGCCACCCTCCAAAAAGAAAACCATCCCAGATCTTTCTCTGTCTCCCTCTCTCTCTCTTTCTCTCTGTGTCTACGTGTGTGTGTGCTTGCATGAGTCATTTTATCTCTCCTGAATATAATCAAATTTGTCCTCCTCATCAAAACCTTTAGCGCCTATCTCAATTAAGAATATCTTTCCTGTTAATTTTTTAATACATCTATGGCGAGTGTCACGTGGTTTATAATTAATTTAAATGCTATTTGCTATAACAAGAGTTCCCAAACTACTGAAAATCAGATCTAATAACATCCATTTGTTTAGTATTTTCTGTGACTGCTTTCCTGTTACAATGGCAAGATTGAGTAGTTGCCAGAGACCTTAGGAAGCCAGCAAGACTTGAAACATCTAGGCCAGTAGACAAGAAATTTGCCCATACATGGCAAACTATATATGGGATATTTCTAGTATCTTTATGTAAAGTTACTTTTTCAGGTAAAATACAATATAAATTTAAGAATAATTTTTAAAAATTTATATTTTGAACACGAACTCAAAGTATTTGTCATTGTTCCAGGGACATATTGGACACTTTGTAACTGACCAATGTATTAAGTCATTGCAGAGCAAGAAATCCATTTATGATATAAACTGTACCTCCTCTAAGCTTGATCACTTTAGCTTAAGAGATCACCAGAACGCTACACATTTGGGTTGCATAATTGTGAGATTAAAGATAGCTTTGAGGACTTTTGATAGTAATTAAGCTTTTAGCTTTTCCAATCAAACAGGCATTCTAAGACATTTCTGCAATTTAAAAACAACAACAACAACAAAACTTGCTATCAGGGACAATATACACTGTGTTCTTCACAGACCCTCTTAAAAGCTCATGTGCAATTCCTACCACAATTCAGCAATCAAGAAAAAACATGTCTTGGAATGAATTACGGTTTTCTTTATAAGATAATGAAAACTTCTCAATCCATTGCCTTTCCCTTCTAAACTTGGCCTTCAGGAAACCCAGAACTAAGATTTAAGCTCTACTTTAATAGCGAATCTTAAATTTCCTTTCCTGTCATGTACTCCATACTTTTAATAAACAATTCTTGATTTTTTTCCTCTTAATGATTTTACATCTTTTAAAATTTTGTGCTACAATAAACTTATTTTTGAAATTGGCATGATAGAAAAACAATGAATGTTTGCATGAATTAATAAATGAATAAATGAAAAAATGTGCCCCCACATTCTGCCATCCATTACTCTCAACAAAATGAATGGATATGTTCTCTCCATCCTGTGTTAGTTCTTTCCTGCATTGCTATAAAGAAATACCTGAGATTGGGTAATTCATAAAGAAAAGTGGTTCAACTGGCTCATGGTTCTGCAGGCTGTACAAGAGGCATGGCTCCAACATCTGCTCAGTCTGGGGAGGCTATGGGGAGCTTTTACTCATGGCAGAAGGCAAAGCAAGAACTTACATGTCACATGGCAAAAACAGGAGGGAGAGAGGAGGGGAGGTGCCATACACTTTCAAACAACCAGATCCCATGTGAATTCAGAGCAATAGCTTACTTACTACCAGGAGGATGGTGCCAAGCCATTCATGAGGGATCCACCCCCTATGATTCAAACACCTCCCACCAAGCCCCGCCTACAATACTGGGGGTTAGATTTCAACATGAGATTTGGACAGGCACAAATATCCAATCCCTATTTTCCTGAACCATCAATAAAGTCACAATAAGACAATACTTCTAAAAGTTTCAAAAGTGAAATTTAGAAATAATAGAGCTGATTTTTTACCCTAAGTTGCAAACTCCTCCTTCTCGATAAAATTTGGATTTGAATATTATGAAAGCACACTTTTTTTATGGGCAAGGTAGGGCTGATAAGCAAGGATTAAAATGATATACTTTGGAAGATTCAAATATTTTGTTAGTTTATTTACCCTCTAGGGATAAACCAATGAGAAAATGCCTGAGGTTTTGAAGTTATATAAGTTCAGAGGTAATATAAATTTACTTTAAACATATGTGGGGTGGTGGTAATAAGTTTGACTTACTATACTCCAAAATCTCTGGACTGCAGTGCTGTTGTTGGGAGGAGTAAGGGGATTCAATGGGCAAGGAATTTTAAAACTTTTTGAGTAAAAGGGACCAAAACCCAAATGCATGAATTAACACCAGGGCAAATTGCTGTATTGGAACACAGTGCTTCCAAGAAAAGCCCAAGGGCATAATAGTGCAAAAAGATCTCTGAACTAAAACTGTTTTAAATAAAGAAAATCTAGTCTGGTGTCCCAGATACAACATACAATTTTCTCCGGATTCATGCGGAAAGACTAGTTTCTGATATAGTTTATATTCGAGGCTGGGAACTACTATGGATGTGGCCACACAGAAATAATAGTGCATTTTGGAAAGTTAACTGAACACATGAGCTGTATAAAGTTAGGCTGGTTATCTCCACTGGCAGTGCTTTGATATCCTATTCTGAAAAACAGTGGTGATAACAGAGCATTCCTCTTAGGGTTCTGTAAGGATTAAATAAATTAATGTACAAAAATCCTTTAAAAAAAAGATACCTAGTAAGACCTATATTAGAAATTGTTTATTATTATTATAACCAATCAGTACAGATATATATATATATAGAGAGAGAGAGAGAGAGAGAGAGAGAGAGTTAAATTCATCATTAATCAGGTTATGCACAAACTGGTAATAGGAAATGGGCAAAAGTTTAATGATGATCAAACTGACCATCAACGGAAAGAGGCAGACGAGCACTCTTTATAACCCCAGGCCTGCTTCTAATTAGCAGTATGCCCTTGGGTAAACCACTTAGAGCTTCTGAGTCTCAACTTTCATATATGAAAAATAAATGAGTTAGTCTAGAGAATCCCTAAGGTCATTGTGGCCCTAAGATTTTATGAGTCTATGACTCGTCTTAGAGTGTGCATGTCATATATTCAGATCTTGGCTAGGCCCTAGGAGAGACACAGACAACACACAGGCCAGTTCCCTTCCCTGCCAGAGGTTATGATCCTGATATGATGAAAGAAGTTTTTTACCCACATTTGCATGACACAGTAACATTCTCAATTATATAAGCTTTGTAAAGCATTTTTCTGATTTTGTAGACCAAAGCAGCTCTCGGCCACTGGCAAATATTGTGAGCCAGCATGACTAGCTCCACAGACTTTGAGCTTCTCTTCTTACTCGACTGGTTGATGGCAGTCCTATTAAAACAGAATCTACACTTTCATATTTTACTGACAAGGGATTACACTAAATAAACTTTTTGACTGACGTGTGTTTTCTATTACTCAGATTGTTCTTTTCTGCCAAAGCAGCAATCCAAATACGCTTAGCACAAAAAACTGAGCAGCCCTTGCCCTCTCCTGACTGTGAGCAATAATGAGAAGGAACACTGTGCCTCAGTGCTCTCCGAGTGCTGTAGGGCTCTTTGTGGCTTAAATGCCCTTTACGTCTTTTCCCTACCTTCAATACTATCATTATTTTTAGCATCTTTTCTTCTGAACTTCTTAAACTGATAGTAGTGTGGTAATAAAATGTCGGTGTCAACAGACTTTCCTGAATTTGTATTAAATGTGCATACAATGATTTTTTCCCCCCTATTTCATTTGCTTTGGAATTCACAATTGTCCTGTAATTCCTTAGGTTTTCCTTTCTAGTAATAAAAGAAAACAGTGATTCAAATTTGAATTAAATGAATTTACTTTTATTCATAATACTGTGAGGGAGATATGATTGGGTGGGAAGTTGTCTTTTTTCCTGCATTACTGCAATTTCCTGCAGTAGTTCTGCAGATCAACTTGCAGGTTCAAAGCCACGTGAAAACCCGTGATGCAAAGCCATTTCCCTGGGAACAGACATGCTTCATTTCAATGCTTGTTGCCTTTAAAATTAATCTATTGAATATCTGATTATTTAGCTGATCCTTTCCAATGGTGGAATCTTCAAATCCTGTGTATTCACAGGATAAATTCTTAACTCTGGACTTTATGTATGCCTCAGGGCTTATCAAGTCCATAATAGAAGCACTATGAACCATAAATGGGGTATTTGCTTCACAGTAATTGAACCATACGATGCTTTGTGTTTAGGTATCTTATGTCTTAATTCATACCCGATTTTAAAAGGGCCTGTTTCTGTGACATCGGGAAACCCTTGTCTTCGAGGACAGAGGAGAATGAAATGCTTCATGATTAATGACACTATCTAAATACCGGCAGAAGCTGGTGAGCTCTTGCAAAGGAGGCATGTTTGACTGTATTCTGCCCAAGACAACAGCTCATTAGGCAATATTTTCCCCATTAATGCTTAGTATTAAACACTGAATGAAAGACTAAATATCATACGGAAAAACAAATTGAAAACAGCACAGTAGGGTCTAGGGTAGGCAGCCAACAGCCTCCCCTTCATTTGGAAGACAGCTTGCATACCTATTCCAAAGATTAATGAGCAATCAGTTCTAAATTAAGCCAAGACCTGCATTTAAATCTTTTTTTCCCTCTGTTGAAAGCATGGCTATGAGTTACACTAACTGAGATAAAATACAGTATTAGCCTTTCCATGTGTTGTGTAATGTGGTTAGAAACATGAAAGATTGTTTCTGAAACATTTCCTTCACATTTTTTCATCATTTATTTTCCTGCACAATTTGAAAGGAAATGGGCCATGATGAGGTCGGTAGTTCCTGCCACATGATGCAGAATCTTGCTCTCTGTCAGTCACTCAAAAAACAGTCACCACTTTGAAGATGGAATAAGAAAACTGCTTTTATGAACATCACAGATCCTATCATAGGTAGCTAACACAGAATTTCAATTTTATGAAAACTATCAAAAGAAACTACCTTTCAGTAGAAGCACAGATACTGTTACAGTGCGTGAAAATATGGAAGATTCTGCTATATTGCTGAAGCCTCAGGACACTGATAACACCCGTGGTATGTGTTATGGTGAGATATATTATATACACAGAGAGGCTTGGTTTAACAAACCATGTGATTCAATCCTCAAACTGCAAAACTGTTTCAAGAGGAATTCAGTTGGTTAGAGGGCTTACTTTAGAAAAATTTGATATAGGATACAACAATTCACAAAACAAAAACAATATTTAGGGATCCTTAATCTGGGTCTCTCTAACCTTAGTATATCTATGAAAGAACTGTGTACACACCTAATTTTTAATACATGATTCTGTTTGTGTGTGCATATATATACATTATCGTGAAATATATTTTCATTAAATTCTGAAAGAGAAATTTGATAACACACTTTAAAGAATCATTGCTATACTCCAGCCTGAGTGACAAAGTGAGACCCTGTCTCAAAAAAAAGCGTGTATATATAAAATATATATAATATATGTAATATATAATATATGTAACATATAATATATGTAACATATATAATACATAATATATACACACATATATTACATAAAGTAGTCAATTTTCCTCCTTTGACTATACTTTAAAAATTACCTAAGGAACTTTTTAAAAAATACCAATATAGAAAACCCTTCCACAGCTCAATTAAATCACAATATCAAGGGGTAAAATCAAGGCACAGCATTTGTTTTAAAAAATCTTGTATCTTAAAATAATACATGAATAGGAACCAAAATAAGTGACAAAGACAAAAAGACATTACATTTTCATATGGAAAAGGGGAATCTGATGTAAATGGAAGATCTCTTGGAAAGATTTGACCAAGACTTCAAGTTAAGAATTGTGTAGCTTTCAATATGAAGAAAATAGATTAAGTAATTTCAAAATTGAATAAGAAAGACAATTACAACAATTTTTTTGAAACAACTGTCACATAACTTATACATATCAGTAGGAGGTTGAATGGTGTTCCCCCAAAAGATGTGTTTGTGTCCAAATTCTTGGACTTGTGAGTTTGACTTCACCTGGAAGAACAGTCTTTGCAAATATGGTTTAAGAGATGAGGTCATGGTGGTTTATTTGAGAGAGCCCTAAGTCCAATGGGAAGTGTCTTAGGAAAGGACACACAGAAAATAATGAGGCTCTGTGACCATGGAGATAGAGAGAGTGATGCAGCCACAAGCCAAGGGGCATGTGGAACCAAGAAGATCTGCAAGAGACACGGAGTGGAATCTCCCCTAAAAACTTTGGAGGAAGTGGGGTCCCTCGATTTCAGATTTCTTGCCTCCAGAGGTAGGAGAGAAAAAAAATGTATGTTTTTTGTTGTTGTTTTTGTTTTTTAATGTCACCATGCTTATGATAATACGCTACAGTCACAGGAAACTGACACAGTATCTTATTCTTATTTGTCTGCTAGCAGACAATATAGTATCATAACATTAGCATAGTTTGCTGGATTGAAATTACAGTCTCTGAAGAGCGCACACTGCATTTCTTTTACTTGCAGGGTGTTGCTTCAAAATGATTTTAAAGCAAGTCTTGTTCAAGGTGAATTCATAGCAATTTGTTCAAGAAAGAATCATCAGCATTCTTGAAAGTTCAATCATCTCATTTGCTCTTCCTGAATCATTACCTTTATGTGAAATGCTGTGTCCTCCTCCTCCTCCTCAATCTTCATTACTATCACCATCAAAATATACAATTACAATTACATAGAATTTCCACTATTCCAGCATACTATATGAGAATATTTATTTAATAATGGGAGCAACCCTACAGAATAGGCACTATTATGACCATTTTACAGATGAGGAACTGAAAAGCAGAGCTTGAGAAATTTGCTCAAAGTTGAAGTAAAGAAAGGAAGATAATATGAGAAAAATAAACCACCAAATGGTAATATTGTTACAGATGATGACAATATTTCATTCATTCACATAGCATATAACGTGTGTCTTCTGAACATAGTTTCTTCACCAAATGAAGATTCAGATGAATTTAACATATATATATGCACACACACACACACACACACACACACACACACGTATGTATACAGATACTACTATGTGCACGATGATTCAGTGGAAGAATGCATATACAGGCTGCTCTATAGGAGTTGGCAGGGGAGGGTGGAGTGTAGCATCAGGAAAAAAGCATAATGAGGGGTGAGAAGAGATTAAGGATGATTTTTAAAATTATTATGATTACCATTATCACATAGAAGATAATTGGATCAAGTAATTTCTATGCAGACACAGAGGGAAAAAACTATGCATTATAGAAAATAATTTTGTTATGATTTTTATAAATTTAAACTTTTGAAAAATACTTAAACATAAAATAATTTCTATAACAGAAAGTTTTGTAATAGGTTATATACTTCATAAGTTCAGTGTCTACCAGTGAAGGCTTGATCAATATTCAGAGGTAATCAAGGTCATCATCACTCATTATGAGGTGGTGCTAAATGATATTTAGAGTGCTTGGTCTTCAGCCCTCAGATGGAGAAGTGAGGGAAATAAAATAAATAAATAGTGGGAATGGGCTTTAATGAGTTCATGATTAATTTTTCTTTTTGCCACGATTAGCTTTCATACTCATTTGTCACAAACTATTTGCAGGAATTATTCAGTTAAAATCAAATATATTGAAAGTAATAAAAAAGTTGAAAGTATTTTCTGTATGAAAACTCTTTATAACTTAATAATCATATGAAATGGCTATTAATTTCCTTTGATATGTATTCTGTTTGTATCAGAATTTTTGCTTTGCTCTTTTGTTGTACCTATATCTTTATTCTGCCGTGTAAGACTGGAATTTTATTCTTGTTAATATTGTGTCTTGACATTTTAATGTGTAATTACAGAACAGGTAACCAGCATCCTTTCTGCTGAAGAAATCTGGAAAGGGTACTGACAAACCTGGCAAATTTCAAGACCTGTTTCAAACTCTCACTTTTTTCAGCTAAATGGGAGTGTTAATAATAACATACTTTGGACTTACAAAATTATATGGAGAAATCTGTAAATATAGAGCTATTGCAAGATAACCCAAAGAAAGAAGAACAGAATTAAAATATATTAGTGCATCCCGTTCCCACACATGATAATTCAGCATTTGTTGAGAAAAAGGACTAAGGTAGTTATATTAGCTTTCTAGCAAAGCAAACACAAGCCAATATGTTGCCGTTTATCATAATGTATTTTGGGAAGTCAAAAAGTAGAGACATTTCATTCGTAAAATGGGGAGTATCATTTTAAATCCAACATTTGTAGGTACCTCTGCTATCCTGAAATTATAGCCATCTTTGCTCCTATTTCAATATATCTTGCAATATTCTGCAATATTCTGATGAAATCATTGTCTATTAAAAATCTTCAGTGATGTGTGTGCATGTGTGTGTGTGTGTGTGTGTGTGTGAGAGAGAGAGAGAGAGAGAGAGCGCGCGCATGAACATGTGCTTGTATGCCTCAGGAGAAAAATCTTAGAATCTCACAGGTTGGTGTCACTACTAATCTGTGGTTCTAACCTCAGCTGAATACTCCTCAGAATTGCCAGACACTACTTTCAGTTCTCCCTTGTCACTCTCATTTTCCTTCTCTACAGTGGCAATTTTACAACTTCTCCACTCTCTTTAACTCCTGATCTCCATCAGTGTCTCTCCAACTCTTAAAAGGTCAGGTCAATTCTGGGAAGCAGATGTCATCAGTGAAGCATTCCCCCAGTTTACCACCTCTTTACAGTCCTCCAGGATTCCTGAGTTATTCTTTCTGCTTTCATGTGTTTAGAGTTAGCACTGGCCAGTCTCCTGCCAGTCCTAGCCCCTCCACATGTGTTCAGCATCCAATTTCCTCTTCCCTTCCCAGGAACTAAATACTCAATTGTATCTCCTTTATTCCCTCTTCAATGTTTTCTTCTTTTCTGGAACTCTTCCATCAGCATTTACACTTGTCCAAATCTTTTTCCATCTCAAAACAAAGCAAAAATGAAAACAAAACAAAACAAGCAAACAAACAACAAAAGTCCTTTATTTTTAGCCCACTTACTTATTCTTGCTTTTAAATGCCAAATTTCTTTAAAACATTTGTCTACATTGAATGCCTCTAACTTTGTATGTCTCATTAAAATTTCAAGCTGTTAAAATGTGGCTTCTTCCCACAGCATACATTCTAGTGCACTTCAGCCATTTTATTTGCATCTTCCAAGAATACTTAAAAATCAGCGTGCCCAAAATGAAGCTTGTCGTCTCTTTCAAATTCCCCAGCTTTCACCTTGTTGTCTAAGCTAAGACAACATAAGTTCTTGACTTTATTCTTTTCCTTAGCTCACGCAATTTAATCCTGACATTATAGCTCTTAAATGGTGTTTAAATCCTTCCATTTATTTACATCTACGCTGTACAGCTGTTCCTTTTCAACACACTTACTGCACTTTTTCAGTGGACATTGATCTGATTCCCCCAATAGAAGGAACCATGACTATCTTATTCTTTGCTATATTCTTAGGGATGAGTTCCAGGTTTGGACATGATTGATGCTCAATAAAAATAAATATTAGTTTTGTGTGTAAAACCAAGTTTCCATTTTTATCAAGAAGGGGAGAATGCTTCCACAAACAGGAGTCTTTCTGTTGCAAGCCCTTTAGAGAAGAAATAATGCTATTTATTTTAATTTGAGCTGAATGAGCACAAAGGAAGAACACCTGAGGTTTGAGTTATAAATGCTGTATAAAGTGACTGTGATCTTGTGGTGTTAAAAAAACACGAGAAAAAGAGTATTGAGTCATGGGCAAATATTTTGATTAACCATTTTGTCAGAAGAGGAAAGTCTCAACTCAAAGTTCAGAAATTTTGCTCAACTAAAATGTTTGAAAATCATGGCAGTCTTAAAATCCATGTATTTATTTTTACTTATACAATGCTTTGAAATCTCTCTCTCTCTCTCTCTCTGGAGTGCATAGCTTCACAATTCCCTCTAGATCACAAATATTTGTCAGTTAACCATAATTTGTGTTTTTATGTGTACTTAGGAAGAGATTAATTCTCACTGCATTGGGAGTGAATATACAAGACACTTTGATATCCTGGTTTTGCCCTGCTAGAGTAAAAAATATGTGAAACATAACAATTTCAAATTCATTATGAAGTTACTATATTACCAGCAAGAATATCTCAAAGTGGCCTAAATTTAACTTTAAAAAAAAGTAAGAACTCTGTAAATAAGAGAACCTTGTATGTTAAATTACTTATACATGATGAACCTACACAATATATTTGATGCAAGCAAAAGTGCATAAAAGTACTGTGAGCGTATCATTAGATTTGCACTACTACCATAGTGATAGAAAAAGCCATTCCATGCTTGGTTGAGCTAAATGTTAGCAGGTAGGCCACAAAGTGGCTATGGGGTTAGAATAGTAATGTTTTGGTGATTTCTACAGTCCTGGGCCTCCTTTGTGTTGAGATATGAAAGCCAACTACCACCTAACCTCTGCAAAAGCTTTCCATAAAACTATCATTCTTATTGTACACTTATCGGGGAAGATACCTGATTATATAAAACTTATGTTTTAGCTTTTATCTATCTTTCTATGTTATAATAATTCCCAAATTACTGTAAGTAAGTGTCAGGGTGAAATATAGCTGGTCACCTTTTTTTTAATTCAAGTTGTCAAAATAAAAAAAAAAAAGAAAAATTTCAGACCAGAAAATGTTGTCACATCATTTTTCCCTAAATTAAAAGATAGAAGTATCTCATCTCTCTTTGAATTCATCACTTTGTGTGGTAGATATAAATCTTCCCTACTACTCTGACCTACAGGTGATTAATGTTTTCTTTCTCTGTATTCATCTTTGCCTTTTCCTTTTAATTTGTATAAAACAGGTAATACTATTAAGGTCCTTATGTGAACATACTTCTGATGCATCAAAATAGAAAGTGCAGTCTTCTAAAGAACTTTTTTGGGTTTTTTGGACTGCTTAATATATTTTGTGCTAAAGAGGTTCTATATGGCTGAAACTACATAAGGAAAAGTTGTTACCTTTAAAAATGTTTAAATATGACTTGACACAGTGGCCCAAAATGTGTAAGGAAGTCAAAGAAAAAAAGAAAGTATAAAGGGACAGGTCACTTACTAAAGATAAATTATCAGTTGGGCACAGTGGCTCATGCCTGTAATCTCAGCACTCTGGGAGGCCGAGGCAGGCAGATCACTTGAGGTTAGGAGTTCAAGACCAGCCTGGGGAACATGGCAAAATCCCGTCTCTACTAAAAATCCAAAAATTAGCTGGGCATGGTGGTATATGTCTGTAATTCCAGCTACTTGGGATGCTGAGGCAGGAGAATTGCTTGAACCCGGAAGGCAGAGGTTGCAGTGAATCAAGATCACGCCACTGCACTCCAGCCTGGGCAGGTGACAGAGCAAGGCTCTGTCTCAAAAAAAAAAAAAAAAAAAAAAAAAAAAAAGACAAATTATCAAAGACATCATCATGTATACATTGATCAAGTATATATAAACATCCATATTTGTCCCTGAGTACATACTAATAGAAATCAAATTAAAGTAGTTGTGCTGATGATTTATTGTGGGATAGTCTTTACAGTGAAGGAGGTGAAGATGTTGTTAGAAGGAAAACAAACTCAATTATACAAACAGTAAATAATATATTGTTAAAGGGTGACAACCCTGAATAAACAGCTTTTTATTTTCCTTCTGCAATTTCAGCATGTCTCAGATGACTAGAATTAGAAATATAAAAACAGAAATGGCAGAGGAAGTGAAAGTGTGGTCCCTTTGGAGCTAGCTTTATAATTTCCGAAAGATCCACCCCCTCGCTCTGTTATATTGGGCAATGAAAACTCTCAGCAGTTCGCTTCACAGGGGAGTCTTCCATTACCGACTTGGCATTCCTCCTCCGCAATACAAGGTCACTCAATTATCCTCTCTTCAGATGCCAGCCCCACAGAAGGAAACTGCTCTACTGAGGAAGCTCCCCGTGATAGTGCAATTGTACAAACAGAAACAAAGTACTGGCATCTTGCTAAAATGTGTTTTCCCAAGCAACTGAAGTGTAATTTTAGTCGTACAGTATCAACTACTAAACTACACATAAAATGTGAGGGCCTAGTCAAAAGGAAACAATCTTTTTTCGTTCTAAGCCAGTCATACCTTTTGTATTACTGTGTGAAATATCATTTATTTAAGTCAGAGTAACCTATCCATGAACAAGGAAAATCCATTTAGAAAGTATTACTTGAGCACAGCAATTGCGAGCAAAATTCTCTTAAAAGGATAGGCAGGAAGAATAGGACAATGCCTCCTTTTTTATTTTAAACAGTAGAACCGCACTGATTTACAAGCTTATAAGAGCTGCAAAACTCTTACTGAGAGTTATAAACTTCTTTTTCCTCTTGAATTTGTCCAAATGAATGCATCACTCTACTATTCACTTGGATAGGTTTGTAAGAATGAATGTGTGTTTTTAAAAAATAACCTCTTATTACTCAATTAATTATCAAAGTAGTAGAAAATTCACCTAGGAAACCACTTTTAAACTTTGAGTGGTACCCTTCTCTACTCTTCTCTAGCAAAGTCTTATGGGGATTGATTGCTCCACAGTATACCTCCTTTAATCTCCTCTAACTGCTGTTGACCTATCTCTGCCATTCCTCTCCAAGTATATAATAAATCAAATGCATTTTACATGAAAAATGAAGTAATTACTCAGTGAATCCAATGGCTAATTGCACATAAAGGCCTCTGGGAAATATAGGACAAATCAGTGTCAGATTTCAAAAGACAGAAAGGAAGTTGAAGTTAATAACTCTCAAATACTGACAGGTTGAAAAGGACTTGAAATGCGCCATCTCTTCAGACACGAACTGATTCCCCACTTAAGGGAATTGAAAAATTCTAGCTATACGCACCTTCTTTATGCCAATAATAGTACTAACAACTAAGAAAATAGAATCTATTGCACTAAAGTGAACTATTTTGGAGGGAAAACTGATACTGCCTTTTATTACTATTTGTATGAAGTCTTTGAACAGCAAAAGGGTCTGCGTCTCTTTTCTTTTGTTTGTGTGTTGGTAGAGTCATATTTGTTCCAAAAACTAATAACTAAACTATTTGTTTAGATGTAATGAAATCTGATTGCCTCTAGAATGTTGAATAAAAACATATTGGAATTAAATATTCTGCAGTCTCTTTTTATTACAAGAAGTCCATTTGAAAGTTTTTTTTTTTTTTTTTTTTTTTTTCCTGTTTGCAAAAGTATCTGATAGCTCGCACTGATTTGTTTTGCCTCTTGCTTCTTATATCTCTTTTATATGGCAGGTAGTATGTATCTATGACATAAAAGATGATAAATACCACAGGTACAGAATAAAAGTATAAAGCAAAATGTTCCTCATACAGATCAATATCACCTGAACACAAGATAGTATTGTGTACTAGAAGGAGTTATATCACTACACTGTAAAAAAAACCCTTAATTTGTTGCAGAAAATAAATAATTATTTTTTTCTAGGAATTTAATGATCCACAACTTTTATGATGAATTAAATTCATAAATACACATACAACACATTTACATCATGCATCATGAACACACACATGCATACATCTCTCTCTCCCTGCATATATAGTTGTTATATTGATATTTTGTATTATAAATCACTATTACTGGAGTTTATTAAGAAATAATATCTCTACTTCCAATTTCAAACAAAAATGCAGGTTTTAATTTCCTTTTAAGCTCCTCCTACTTTTTTCTAATATGACCTAGGGTTCTGAAGGTATTTTTGTCTGCAGAAAGAAATTATAAATACTGTCAGAGCAGGAGAAGATATGTGTTTGTGGCAAGGATTCCCAGTGGCCAACATTTCAAACTTCATTATTTTTAGACAGTGTGTGGCTTATCTCCTGAAACATGAAAACTTAACGCTGACTTGGTAACATTTTACCTCCCTTTTACTGCCGTGCTTTGAGTATTAGATATCTATTCATTGAGCTAAATTACGTCCGTAGTTACACCTTTATTTTGAGATTCTTATCTCCGTGTCCTCTATCAAGTGTCTTTATGTTATCTTTTTTTTTATTCTTAACAGAACTATGACATTAAATAGGAAAAGATAATAGGTCTCCTATCCTTCATCAATCTAGTATCACAGTAAGTCTAAACAAATGCTATTTACAATTAGGACAATCCTCAATATACATTAGTGATGCCTGTGTCCATGTATCTGTTGATCCAATGAAAACATAAACATATGATTAATATCAGCTACATAGCTTTTTTCTCTTTTCTTACCAGCAAGTAAGATGATAGTAAGAAAAGAAGATGTTTTACCCAGTTGAATAGCAGGACTACATCCATTGCTGATGTTGGTTGCATTATAATTGTGAGGAGTTTGTCTAGGGAGAACACTAACTGCTGAAATATACAACAAATCTGTTTCTATTCTGAAGCATTTGCACACCTTTGTGTGCAACTCGCCGACTTTTACTACTGATTTCCTCCTATTTCCTCAGGCCAGGCCATGATTCTGGGTGAAAAAAGGATTCTGTGTTTTGTTTTTTAAATCATCCATTGTGTTTTTCCCATACTTATTATCATGACAGTGCTGCAGTGTCTTAAGAGAAAGGATTTTTGAAATAACTTGAAATGATTAAAAAGTGTTGGAGGTAAAAAAAAAAAATCATTTTTTGTTTTAAACATTTTCTGTACCTTTGATTCTTTTTGTCTCCTGCTTCTTTGGTAATATTGGTTCTATCAGACTCAGGTTGCGATAAGACCTGCTAGTCTAAAGAACAAAAGACAAATGAGAACTTTCTGATAATAGATAGCGCCACTTTTGCATTTATTTTGAGACTGGGAAGATGCATCGCTTTATTCCTATCAAGTACAAGAAAACAACTGTCTTTATCCCCACTTAATCACAATGGATTGCCACGGTGTACTTATTAATAGTTATATATGGAAAGCTGGTTAAAAATCATTGTTCTCAATCTGGAGATCGCAAGCACTGTTGTGAACATCAAGGCAGAATATTAAAACAAATGGATAGTATGTTATAAAAGTCTCGAGAAACAATTTTCTTGTTATGATATGCACCAATTTCATTCACTTGAGATTCTTTACTATTAAAAATCTAATCTAAAGGAAGAAAAGCGTCAACTAAATTTTAAGGATTCTTCTAAGCAATATTGATTATGCTTTGAACTACGCTTTAAATTGTTTGGGGTGGTCCATTCTCTAAATACATAAAATGCAAGAGGGCGCCTGGACAAACCAGGGAAAAACATTTATTTGAAGCTCTAAATAAAAGTCATTTTAAGATACTGTTCATACATTGTACTACTGCATTAAAATAAATCTGTGCATTAGATTTTAAGGTAGAATTCCATTGAATGATTATTAATCAACAGTAGCACAAATGGAATTTAGACATATGCTACATACTTGCATTAACTTAAATTCTCTTGGCTGCGATTTTCTCTCCTATAAGTTGAGGAGAATATCTATACATCTCTATTTGTTATTTGCATTCTAAGACGTTATTTGTGTTCTGATTGTGTTTTGGTTTTGTTTGAGAGACAGGGTTTTGCTCTTTTGCCCAGGCTGGAATGCAATGGCACAATCACAGCTCATGGCTGTCTCAATCCAGGGCTCAAGTGGTCCTCCTACCTTAGCCTCCTAAATAGCTGGGACTAATTACAGGCAGGTATCACCATGTCCAGCTATTTTTTTAGTATTTTTTTCTTTTTAGAGACAGGGTCTCACTAGATTGCTCAAGCTGGTCTCAAACTTCTAGGCTGAAGCAATCCTCCTGCCTTGGCCTCCCAAAGTATCAAGATTACAGGCATGAGCCTTGCATTTACTTTGTAAGGTGGAAATGCTTAAACCACATCTTTATGCTTAAACTTTCCCCATGGGTCAATCAGCATAGAATCTGTCTAAATAAGGATTGGAAAACATTTACAAATAGATCAGAATGTTTTAATATGTAAGACACTAAAAATGAACTCTAAATGGGGAAGCAAAAATTAAATATTTAAACAAAAATTCTTGGCAATGAATTGAAATGCTATTTTATTGTCAAAATACATATTCGATTACTTTCTGTTTGTTTGTTTTGTTTTGTTTTGTGACGGAGTCTTTCTCTGTCACTAGGCTGGAGTGCAGAGACCTGATCTCGGCTCACTGCAACCTCTGCCTCCTGGCTTCAAGCTATTCTCCTGCTCAGCCTCCCGAGTAGCTGGGACTACCGGCACATGCCTCGCTAATTTTTGCATTTTCGGTAGAGACGGGGTTTCACTTTGGGAGGCAAAGACTGCCAGATCGCAAGATTAATTTTATTTTTTTTAATCACTTACTTCCATGTCTTAGTAGCCATTCTCCTTGGTCTTTTCTTTCTACCTGTTATTAGTGACTGCCTGTTGTAGCACTTTGGCACAGTATTATAGTATTTTAGACTAAGTGACATTAGAACTCATAATTTCTAAAAAATGGCTTAACCAAGGGTAAGATGTAGCAGTTTAAAGATATGCATGACTCAAACTATCTCTGAAGAAGTTAAAAGGTCATCTTATGGTCTTAGCAACACATCTTTCTGTGGGTTGAGGAAGCCACTTATGTGCTCACACTGGGTGGAACTCTGGCAGTTCAGTGCTGTTGGGATTGAGGGCTTCTGGACTGATGTTATTTCCAGCAGAAAAGCATAACACTGGAGCTTCACTTGAAATGATGGTGAAAGGGAACCAGCTGTTTCCAGATAATCATGGGTATGTTCCAGACTATTAATATATTCCTTTGTAGAAACTTTAAAGAAAAGTCATTTTAAGATACTGTTCATACATTGTACTAATGCGTTAGTTCATTAGATTTTAAGGTAGATTGTCTGCTTTTCTATTCTCTCATATTAAACCACTGCACCCCTTTCTATATGTCATGGTTGATATATTTTAGTTAAATATTAAGGATATATAAAAATAACTGGAAAGGGCAAAACTATTTGTAGATCATCATAAATTAACAAATTATTTTTGTATTTAACTATGAGTTATTTTGAGAGGAAAATTTTAAAATAAAAATCATTGTTCCTTGGATCCTAAGATTCTTTGTTAGCTAGCTCTTTTTTTTTTTTTTTGAGGCGGAGTCTCGCTCTGTCGCCCAGGCTGGAGTGCAGTGGCCGGATCTCGGCTCACTGCAAGCTCCGCCTCCCGGATTTACGCCATTCTCCTGTCTCAGCCTCCCGAGTAGCTGGGACTACAGGCGCCCGCCACCTCGCCCGGCTAGTTTTTTGTATTTTTTAGTAGAGACGGGGTTTCACTGTGTTAGCCAGGATGGTCTCGATCTCCTCGTGATCCGCCCGTCTCGGCCTCCCAAAGTGCTGGGATTACAGGCTTGAGCCACCGCGCCCGGCCTGTTAGCTTGCTCTTAAGACATTAGTCAGTTAATCCTGAGGACATTCAAATTAATGATTGAAGTCTACAAAATAGACATGATATAATAGTTGTCTGAAATAAACAAAAACCATTGTTAAATAAGAAAACATACTTGCAAACAGTATGCTGAAGCTGATTTCTTTTATATTTATATCTACATCTATTCATTTAAAAATCTTAAAGATGCACACTACCGAGAAAAGGGCAGTTACGGAACATTTTTATTTTCACTTGTATTTTCAAATCATCTAACTGTCCTTCCAACCTCCATAAACATATGGCCCACACTGAACTCCCAAAGGCAGCCGATCACATTAAAATTGGATTAGATGAAATAAAATGAGTTGACTTTTTTTGTTCTTTCTATGTCTTTAGATATAGAAAATAACACTATGAAATAACATCATGGCAGCATATATACTTCCTTTGTTTTTATTCCATTATCTTCCTTACTATAGCTTTTAGAAGTGGTATTTTCATTAATGCATATCGAGATTTCAACTTTAGAGAGTAAACCAAATAAATTCACAACTGAAAATGTAGCTAGCCCCAGCTCTACTATGTCACACTGATATAACAATGTAACTTAGAAGGTAGCAGATGTTCTCTAGGACTAAAAGTCAGGAAAACTTTTTGTAAAGAGTCAGAAGAATGTGAAAACTCTAGTTTTATAAAGATGGATTGTTTTCAGTTGTTTCTTTTTAAAGTTATTGTCTTAGTTCAGGCTGCTATAACAAAGTACTGTAGACTAAGTGGCTTATAAACAACTGAAATTTATTTCTCACAGTTCTGAAGGCTGAAAGTCTGAGATCAAGGGGCCAGTATAGTCGTGTTCTGGTGAGGGTTCTTTTAGTTTGCAGAATGCTGACTTATCTTTGTATCCTCATGTGGCAGAAAGAGGGCAAGACAGCTCTCAGTGGTCCCTTCTATAAGTATATTTATCCCACTCATGAGGGCGCCTTAAGATATAATTAATTCTCGAAGATCCCACCTCCTAATTCCACCACATTGGAGATTAGGGTTTCAACACATAAATTTGGGAGGACACAAACATTCAGTTCATAGAAGATGGCTTAATTCAATTTTTATTGTATGTTTCTTTTTCTTTCTCTTTCCTACACACATTTTTCTTTAAGTTATGACTGTAGTTACACACATTCTTATAAGAACTATGCGAACTGGTGACTTAGAATAACTGTCTAATGAATGTAGTATACATCAAGGCCGACAACCTTTATTAGTACCTTTAGGAATATGGGACGCATAATCTGTTGTTAGAGATTCTGAAATTCATAACAAATTCAAAAATAGCTCTTGTCAAGTGTGACACAAGCTATAGTTATTAATACCTGGCAGTCATATTTTATTATAAAATGGTGACTCACCTTTTTTCCTCAATTTATTATGTAAAAATACACCTGGCTCCCAACGTATTAAATGGCTCTGTAATAAAGAAGTGTTACTGAGTCCTTTGATCCAAACCTGCTTGATTGTTCGTGTATAAGTGGCATGAATAGAAACTAAGTCAGTGAACCACTAAAATTTTGACATTCTGATTAGGAAAAATAATAATAATAATAATAATAAAGTACCAGAACAATATTTAAATTATATTCTTCATAACATGAAACATTAGAAAATGGAAAGTAAATGAAACAGTAAATTACATGTTAAGTAAATGTTTCTAAACATTTTCTGAGTATTCCCATTTCTTTTGCAGCTACTTACCAATAGGTCGGGAGTTATACACGGAAAAAAATGTTCTCTTTTAACCAATGTGAATTTTTTTTAAAAAAAGAAACTGAGTATCACTGCAACTTCTTTAAGTCTAAAATATCTTACTATGGCACCAAATATTCTTGTTAAATGTCTCTTAGAATTACAAGCTAATAGGTCGGCTACATTTACTAGCTGTGCTTAATTCTGCTCAATCCGCCACTAAATACCAGGTGTGAGAAAAGCAATAGCAGGAATAATCCCAACTACAACAATTTATACCACTTTATATATAAAGTATCATTTTGTTTTGAATTGCCACGTTCCAGAATTTCTTACTAAACTGGATTGATTATGAATGTAACACATGAAAATGTGCCCTTTACCAGCTGGAAAGCAGACATTATGCTTATTATGCTTCCTGGAGGATCCTAGACTCAAGAGACTTGAAGCTCAAAAATCCCTCTTCTTTTATGCTCATCTAATTAAAACATTACTCAGGAAGGGCTCTGGTTGACACTGCTTAGGTAACATGCTCTCCAATTTTTCAAGAATCATGATATCATCATTGGCAGTCCCCGCTATAACTACAGAGTTGAAATAGAAGTTTGATGGAGCACTTCTCTCCAAGAATATGATGCTAGTCACCAGAAAGAAGAAAGTTTCGAAGACTAAACCAGAAATATCCACTATAAAGTGTTTTTGAATGACTCTTGCTATATTTGTAATACCATTAAAATGAGGAAATCAGTTATCAAATGCTATCTTAAAGATCACATGTGTGTCTGCTTCTCTGCCCCTCTTCCCCACCACCTACAGATTAGCGGTTAAGTTTAAAAAGCAATTTGTCCATTAATATCTCAATTGATTATTTATACCACCTCATATGGTTGTAGGAAAAGTATTACTTCTATATTATAAATAATGTGTTCTTTGAGTTTATAAGGTGAGTTATTTAAGGTCTTAAACCTCAGGGAGTACACAGCTAAAGCTCAAACGTGAATCTTCTGATTCCTTGCCCAATGCTCTTCCTTTTATACCATGCAGGTGTGAATATAATAACAACAACAACAAAAATATTCAAAATAACCAGGTATTGGAGTAATCATTTGGTACCATCTTTTAAACATTAAAAGTAAACTTAATTTGTTGCACTTTTAGAAATTTTTTGTTGTGTTCTTATTTCATATCTTCTAAATGTTTCCCATATATTTTAATATTCAATTGTCACATGTCTGTGAGGAAAACATGACTCAATGTGGCTTCTTCTGCTAGGTACAAATGAAGAAAGTCTTGATATTTTGTATTTTCAAGATAACACAAATACAAATGATCAAGAATAACTTGGAGAAATTAGAAAATTGTTAACTGAATTCTGCAAACATTTTCAAATGAATAGATATAGCTTCTGAAAATTGGATGAATGGAATATTTTGAAAATGTATATGCTAAATGAATACAGTACTGATTTCAAATTATGAAGCCACACTTTTATATCATCACAGAATATGTACCCAAATAGTTATAAGCAGAAGTTGAAATGAGTGGGCATTTAAAAGCAGATATGACACCAATTTTATCAATATATAAATAGACAAGTTGAAGAATAAAAAATAAAAATTGCAGATTTGCATTCAACTCATGAGTTTCCAATGACTCAGTCAATGAATTTTGGAGCTAAAAGCTCCCAAAATATTTTTTGAAATCCCTTGGGGGTACAACATGGCATTATTAAAACTCTAAGTGTACATGAATTTGCTTATTTATCTTTCAACACTGCTGTTTTGACACATAGACCTCAATTTTGGAAAGGATGAGGATAACTGAATGCGTAGCTATCAAGTATGTGTTTGTGGGAATGCCAGAAGCATGCTCAGGTATTTCTAATTATCTGCCTTGATGCGAACCGCTAGTTGCATTGTACACACTGATCATGAGCACCCGAGTCTTCAGGGCTCATTAGTCAGCCAATGATGCATTACGCTCAGTGAGTGTTCAACACTGGGTTACTCTTTCTAGATGTAAGATCTGGATTGAAGTAAACCCGAAATCTATATCGTTCATATTAACTATTTAATTAGTATATATTTTACATAATTGGTATACATATTTTGATGTATATAATAAATAGGTAAAAGAAATAGGCTCAGTTAATATATTATGTAGCATAAAAGGCCTACAGAGAAGATAACATCTAAATAGAAATCCTACACAAAATAAAGGAGTTTGATATGCAGATAACTGAGCCAAGAGCATTTCAGAAAGAATTTGCTTTGCAAGTCTGAAGAATAAAAGAAAGCCTGTAGTGCTGGAGCAGAGGGAAATGTGGGAGACATGTGGGGTGATGAGGTCAAGGAAAGAACCTGGGGCTAAATTACAAAGAGCTTTCTAGACTGTTAAGAAGGCTTTAGTGTTTACTCTGTGAAGATTAACACAGAAGTCATTCAAACAGTTATTTTAATTAAAATAAATATTTAATTCAGGACACATTTGATCAGTGAGTAAGTCACTAAATAGGAAGTCTTCTAGCTTTGGTAGTTTAGTGACCAAAGTGAGTTAAGCATTTTTGTTACATGTTCATCTTAAAAGCCACTAGTAAAAGTTTCATTAAACTCCAAACGGACCCTCAAAGTTATTTATTGTGAATTGTTCCTAGGCAAAAGTCAGTTTACTTTTCCTTTTATCTTTTTATGTTTTTAAGGCCACTGAAAAACCAAAAATTCATTACAGGAAAACAAAAAGGTAAAATATGTTTTTCTTTACCCTTCTCATTAGAGTTACCTTGGTAGCCTAGTTCAGTGACAAAGATATCTTAAAAAGTCTTTCATGCTAGTGATGTTCAGATGATACAAATGTTTCACTTATATTTTCATTAATTACTGCTTTGCACTTTTGGTTTCTGCATATTATTCATGGAAATAGAAAGAAAGGTGATGGACTAACAATTAAAATATGTATACAGAAAGCAATTAAGACTGGGGAAACATCTACAAAAAGAAATATCACAGGAAGGCAATGATTTAATACTTTTCAATACCTTTTTATAGACAAATGTTCAATAACCATTGTCCACAACTGGAAAGTTCAAGGAAATTATTTCACTAGAATGGTGTCTTTTACTGAATTACATTTCCCTATTCTTCAATATTCACATCTCCTGGTGTAATGCAATGTGATGGTCAGGATTCTCCAGAAAAACAGAACCAACATGACATATATACATATTGGAAGCTCACAAGTCCCAAATCTGCACAGCAAGCTGGCAGGCTGGGGACTCAGGGAAGGGCTGCAATTTGAGTCCAAAGGAAGTGTGTTGGCAGAATTCCCTCTTCCTTGTTGGAGGTCAATCTTTTTTTTTTTTTTTTTTTTTTTTTAAAATCTTCAACTGATTGAATAAGGCTCACTCAAATGATGGAGAGTGATCTGCATTACCTAAAATCTACTAATTGAAATGTTAATTGCATCTAAGTAATGTTTAATCAAATATCTGGGTACTTTGCCTAGCCAATTGACACGTAGCTATCATACATAGGATGAAGACCATTATAGGTTGGGATGGAATGTGTTTTTCCTTAGGGAGTGTTAAGAGTCTAGTCTCAGTAAAATATTTGACAGAAGATTTTTCTTCAGTGAGAAGCGTAATTTTAAATATGATGTCTTATTCTAGAACAATTAAAATAGAAACAAAACTTTAAAATAAATTATATATACACATGTCTATACTAATCTATATTTCTAACATAGTCTCTCATGATTCTAAAACCATTACAGAAAATAGAAGCAAAAATGTACAACAAAATATATCTACATATATATTTATATATTGCAATATTTAACTAATATGGTCATAGAAGATTTTAAAATTAAAATTTTTCTCCCTCTTAATTCAAACTTCTCAGAAAAATAGTTTACATCCACTGCCTTCACCTCTTTAATAATATTCACTCAAAATCTTACTACAATCTACTGGAACTACCTTCATTGAAATTACCATTTACATCTTGATATGGTTTGGCTGTGTCAGCACCCAAATCTCATTTTGGATTGTATTTCCCATAATCCCCATGTGTCATGGGAGGGACTCAGAAGAAAGTAATTGAATCATGGGTGTGGTTACCACCATGTTGTTGTTCTCATGATAGTGAATGAGGTCTCATGAGATCTGATAGTTTTATAAGGGCTTTTCCCCCCTTTTGCTTTGCACTTTTTGCTGCCACCATGTGAAAAAGGACATGTTTGCTTCCCCTTCTGCTGTGCTTGTAAGTTTCCAGAGGCTTCCCCAGCCATGATGAACTATGTGTCAATTACACATAAATTACCTAATCTCAGGTTTCGCAGCATAAGAATGAACTAATACACATCTTTATAACTAATGAACACTTTTCAGTCTTCTTTGTTTTATAAACTCCTTTTTCTTGCCACTCAACATATCTTCTCAAAGCCCATGATCTTCTTAATCTCCTTCATGGGTTTTTTATTTTCTGATCATTCCAGGATTTTGCAGATTCTCTCCTCTCTCCACACAAATTCCAAAGTCTGTATTATTCACATAGAAAGATTTAAGATTCCTATTTATGTAAAAAAAATTACTTTTCATCTTCTGAATATCCCCAGATATCTCACAAAGTAATATCCAAGCCTTTTGCCTGGTGTCCAAGACCCTCTGGTACAGAGCCTTAGCTTTATCCCTTTTCTGATTTGCATGGCACATTGATCACTACATTGTATCTTCATGCAGATTGGGTTATTTCTCTTTTTCCTATCTCGTGACTTGCTTCACACTCTCTAACCTTTGGCCTGTCCTACTGTCCTCAACAGTAAGACTTAATTCGTATGGAACCTCCTTAGGCATCCTTCCAAAGAGCCACAATCTCAGGTGTGTTATATGTCTCTTCTTAGCTTTGTAAGAAATAAAATAAATAAATAAAAATTAGGGCATACCTCAACCAGGAACGTGTCCCCTTTTCTGTATTACAAAACACTCCATATAAAGTGTATGGCATTGAAATAAGCTCTATATCAAAGCACAAAAGCCTAAAGAAAGATATTTACTACATACAAGTGTTTTAATCTGGATAATATAAGAGCCTTATAATTTAAAAAGACCTATTACGTTGACATTTTATATAAAAAGATACCATTTTTCTAAAACTGACCCATTGATTTGTAAGTATTAAATAGGCCAGGCACGGTGGCTCATACCTGTAATCCCAGCAGTTTGGGAGGCTGAGGCAGGTGGATCACCTGAGCTTGGGAGTTCAAGAGAAGCCTGACCAACATGGAGAAACTCTGTCTCTACTAAAAATACAAAATTTGCCAGGCGTGATGGTATGTGCCTGTAATCCCAGCTACTCAGGAGGCTGAGGCAGGAGAATCGCTTGAACCGGGAGGCGGAGGCTGCGGTGAGTCAAGATCGTACCATTGCACTCCAGCCTTGGTAACAAGTGCAAAATTCCATCTCAAAAAATAATAATAATAAATAAATAAAAATAAAAATAAATAATAATTTACCATAATGAGTAAGGTATTTTTGTAATAAATGTAAATTACTCTATGTAAATTGGAAAATTCTTTTAAAAATTAGTGTGTAATACAGTATTTAATAATTGGAAATACTTTCTTAGGTCACTGAAGTTAGCTGGCAAAACTTGCAGAATTGATTGGACACTTAGAAATATCAACTGTAACTCAAAATTTTATCGTTGGGGAAATTAATACTCAAGAGTGTGATTTACCCTGACTTTTATAAAAGCATTGGTATTTTGAGTGCAATTATAGGCTGTTTTGGTAAATGTATGTTTCTGAAGTGGTTTCTAGACCAACTAAATCAGAATCTTTGCATGGAGCCTTAAATACTTTTTAGACAAGCATCCTTTGATAGACTGCAAATACAATCATAATTGCCCATCCTACTCTAGAATCATTTTTTTTTTAGTTTTTTAATTTTTTGCATTTTTTCTGGGCAGCTTCTCCCATCAATACATAGAGTCTGTATACTTACACGTTGTAACCTGGTAAGATTGTGACATGGTTTGAAGCCACCGAATGTGGAAGGCAAAATAAAATTGTTTCAGTTCTGAGCCTAGGATTCAGGAGGCCTTTTCCACGGTCACTCTGACTCCAGAAACCCGGAAGGGCTGCCATGTGAGCAAGCCTAAACCAGCCTATGAGATAATAACAGACATGTGGCCTAGTAGCTCTGTCATCTCAGCCAACAGAAAACTAACAAGAGATGTGAGTGAGGGTTATGTTAACGCAACCATCCCCTAGTCAATCCGCCATAATACTGGGAGGTGAATACAATCATAGAGCTCAGACATGGCTGGAAGAATCACTGAGCTGAGCTCAGCCCAAGTTGCTGATCCACAGAATGTGAAGCTAAACAAATTGTTATTGCTTTAAATCATGGAGTATTGGGTTTTTGGTTTGTTTATTTTGTTCTGTTTTTACACAGTAATACATAACTGATAAACATCCTTATGTTATTTTTGTAAACACAAAAAGCTTAACATTTACAATTTTTTTTTTTTTTCAAGACATGGTCTTGCTGTGTCACCCAGGCTGCAGTGCAGTAGTGGAATCAAGCTCACTGCAGCCTTGACTTCCGGGGCTCAAGCCATGCTCCTACCTCAGCCTCCTGAGTAGCTGAGATTACAGGCCTGTACCACCATGCCAAGCTATTTTTTAATTTTTGCTTTTTTGTAGAGACAGGGTTTCACTATGTTGCCCAGGTTGTTCTTGAACTCCTGGGCTCAAGAAATCCTCCCACCTCAGGTGCCAAAGTGCTGCGATTACAAGCGTGAGCCACTGTTCCTGGCCCAAAGTTTAGAAGGTTAATGACTGATTGCTAAATAATCTTCTAAATAAAACTGAGCAATAATACATTGAATTTGGGGGGAAAAGAGGCAATTTATACACATGTACACATTCATGAAGGAACTACTGAAAAGCAAATTGAAGGCTCATATAAATATATAATGGTGTAGTGCTGCTTTTGTAAACAGTAATTTTAATAAGAAATTAAATTTTATCATAATCACAAATCAAACTTTCAGTTCTGTTCATGTAAGTTAAAGATAACTTGTGCTGCATGAACAACATAAGCAGAAATTTTGTTAGTAAGCTTGTTTTACATAGCAACTAAATTTTAAAGGTTTCTCAAAAGCTCTCAAGGATAATTTTACATTAGATGCCACCCAGGACACAATTAAAATTTTATGTACACTTACGCTGACAGTTGTCAGAAAATGCCTTGAGAACTTTGCATACTTTTCTTTCTGTATAAGAGTAATTAATACAGATTCCCAGAAGGGTATGTAGTGTACAAAAGTAACTGGTGGCTCCCTTTGGGCAGATTTTAACTGCATTATACCTTAGATATACAATAAACCATTAGTGGTAATTAAAATTCATTTTGTATCAGTGATAAGCTAAGGGATCATTAAAGGTCATGACTTTGTCCTTAATTATTTGGGTTTTTGTTTTTATTTAATTAGATCCATTTAATGAGTCTTTGGTTGCAGTGTGACTCTAAATTGAGCAACACACCTTGAAGGGCCACATCTTTGACAGCCTTAGCTGCTCATTCATAATCTAATGGAGTTAACTTATTGCACTTCACACACCAGATTAGGTTAATGAATTATCTTAGGAAAGCAGACTGGATTTTGTTACAAGTTTTGTCTAGATTTAGTAGAATTCAATTTAATTCAACTAATGATGTACATTAAACAAATTCCTCTGAAGAATCCCTTTCTCCTTCTAACTATAAACTACACTTATCCATTTCTCTAATAGCTATAAAAGACTGAAGGGAAGTTGCAAAATGGGGCACTCCCTCTTTATACAGACAAAGTTCCAACATTCTTTCAGATAGCACAAAAATCATTTAAGGTTTCTCTGTGGAAGTGCCATTGTTCTTTTCTAAAATAATGTAAGGTAGAGAAACCTCCAGTTGTTAAGAGTAATGAGAGTATATTCATTTATTAGTGTTGTCATACAAAACTACCACACACGAGGAAGCTTAAAACAACATAAATTTATTCTTTCAAATTTCTGAGGGTTAGAAGCACAATATCAAGGTGTCAGCATGAAGATACTCACTCTAAAGGGTCTAGGAAAAAAAATATTCCTTGCCTCTTCTAATTGTCAGTGGTTTCTGGTGTTGCTTGGCTTCTGACAGCCTAATTTCCATCTGTGCCTCTGTTTTTACATGACCATCTTCTCTGTGTGTTTCTGTGGCTTCATATAGTGTACTACTCTGTCTCTCTACTCTTCCAAGAGTATGGCATTGGATTTACGGACCACTCTAACCCAGTGTAACCTCATCTTAACCAATTACTTCCGCAAATATCCTGTTTCCAAATAACAGGGCCACATTCTGAGGTTCCAAACGGGCATGAATTTCGGGTGGAAACTCTTCGACACTACAGAGTAGATACTCAGTTATAGACAAATCACTGAAAGCATTCTGAAAATGTACTCCTGCATCTACTCAGAGAATCAGAGAAGTTCCTTGGAGTTTTGTTTATCTGTAAATTGATTACTATTTTCCTTATCTGTAATTGGTGAGTAGTTTTCCTCCTCTGTAAATTAATGAGGCTCTTTCAATTTTTAGTTCCTACAATGTTTGTTTGTATTTAAAAGGCTTGCACATATAGATAAAATGAGTTAAGGAAAAGCCTTGGGAGATCTGTGTAAAACAGCAGATGAGAAGCCTTTAAAGGAGACGATGTGAATATTTTTGGTGGGTTTAGACTAATAATCATTTTTACCATAAATTATACCATTTCTATCTTAATTATGTAAAGTGCTCTATGAAATATACAACAGAACATTTCCACTAGTGACCTAATGACACCAGACTGCAAAATTAGGTTTGACCAGTAGAATATACCAATAAAGTATGTTATAGTTACTTTAATGTATTGACTTGACGAGGCTATAGCACCCAGTTATGTAATCAGACTCCAATCTAGGTGTTGTTGTGAAGGTGTTTTATAGACATTCATATCTATAATTTGTTGAATTTAAGTAAAGAAGGTTGCCCTTACTAATGTGGGTGGGCCTTGCCCAATCAGTTGAGGGTCTTAAAATCAAAAAACTAAAATTTTCAGGGAAAGAAGAAATTCTACTCTCAGGCTATGACAGCAACTACTGCATGAGTTTCCAGCTGCCGGCCTGCCCTATCCACTTTGGACTTGCCAGCTCCTACAATCATGTGAGCCTATTCCTTAAAATAAATATCCTTATGTATATCTGTGTGTGTGTATTTAAATATTAAAGTAACATTTTTATATGTATCTCTCTCCCATTGGTTCTGATTCTGTGGAGAACCCTATACAACTACTATGTATCCATCATAATGAGAAATAAACTTTTTTTTTTAAAGGTGAGCCACAGAGTCATCATAATAAAGGAAATTTTTAATATTTATAACTTTCAAATTAATATACGTGTGTAGAAAGTCATATGGTCATAAAATGCAACTTTCCTTAGAAGAAATACACAAATATAATTATAATGGAGTGTTAATCAAAATATCTTTACTTTTCAATAATTTTGTGTTTTTTTTTCTTTTTACTCCATTGTACATTCTCATTAACATAATGCTCTTCTTGAGGAAGAGATATTAAATAATATCAAATCAGTTGCACATTAGATGAAAATCACTGACACATTATTGTTTCATATCACTAGTAGAATGAAATAATCAGCAATGTGTATAACCTGCACCCCAGATTTAGAGAAAATAGTTATATGAGTAAAATGACGGCTGGGCACGGTGGCTCACGCCTGCAATCCCAGCACTTTGGGAGGCTGAGGCAGGTGGATCACGAGGATAGGAGATCGAGACCATCCTGGCTAACACGGTGAAACCTCCTACTAAATATACACAAAAATTAGCTAGGTGTGGTGGCACACTCCTGTAACCCCAGCTGTTTGGGAGGCTGAGACAGGAGAATCGCTTGCACCCAGGAGGTTGAGGTTACAGTGAGTTGGGATTGTGCCACTGCACTCCAGCCTGGGCAACAGAATGAGACTCCGTCTCAAAAACAAAAAAAAAAAAAAAAAAAAAAAGATTAAGTAATACAAAATTTAATCTGTTCAATTAGTAAAATTCTTTCCAGTTTCAGAAGTGAATATTCACCACTGTAAGGAAATTAAAGAGGGAATACAGAAAAGTCAATTGAAATAAACATATTTAAAAAGACATCTCTTAAAAACCCAATCTTTCAAACACCATGCAGTATAAACAAATAAGTAAGAAAAAGAAATTATAGAAATGAAACATAGTGGCACTGCGCTACAAGAGTTTTGTCTCTAAGCAAAAATCATGGAGACTGAAATTACCCTTGGATCACGTTTTGTGAGGCATTCTGGAAATGAACATAATGGGGACACAGCCAACTCCCATCACACCTGCAATTGGTGCTCACCTCTAGAGGGGCATCTACTGAGTCCGAACAGCTCCTTACTGCCCAGTGGTTGAATATACGTAAGTTACAGACAGTAATGCCTTGACTCCATTGTTTACAGATACAGAATTAGAAATGTACCAAAATTGAATAATTTCCTTCCTCTCTGATATAGATAAACTTTATACTTACAATATACAGGACTTTTGATGCCTTATTTAAAGAGCAGCAAGCTCCCATGACTACAGGGACTGGATCTCTCTGTTTTGCTAATGTTTCCCTACTTCCTATCACTCTTTTTCAGTCCAGGATTATATTACCAGGAAAAACTTCATAATGAACTTTTACCTATTTCCTAAATTGAATGAAAAGGTACACTTACAATGTCGACTAAGAACATGCCTAATTCTTATATGAACTTCAGAACTTACCAAACATACTCAATTAACTTCAGTAATGGTGGTTTTACACAAACACACACATTCATATGACACATATATCTGAAAGTGATGCAGGCCAGGCAGGTGAGCCGCAGAATTGGAGCTTAGGCCGTGAGGGTTCTTGTTTTTTGCCCAGGAAATAATTCAAGAAAGAGCCAGTGGTGTTAGGAATCTTTTATTGAATGATATTGCTTCTAGTAGAGTAGTGCTACCTCATAGGCAGTTCACCCAGAGATGGCTACCTGTGGGCTGTTGACAACTGTATTTGCAGGCTCTTGCAATTATATACAAATTAAGGAGCAGTTTAAATGTAAATTGAAGGACAGTTTACTTAGAACTTTCTATGAAAGGAGAGGTAATTTCCAGGTTGTTGCCATGGCATTTGTAAACTGTCATGAGATTGATGCTCCCATCAGTGTGTCTTATGCTAATTAACAATTAGAGCAGCTAGGGATTGCTTTCCTCTCCATGTTGTTTCAGCCAGTTTCTTCATTTTACCCTGCCTGGACCAGATCTTGTTTTAGTCAGCAGGGTTGTGAACAGAAAACAAGTCTTGCAGTTCTCCTACCTCAAAAGGGCAAACTCATTTTTATTCAGGCTGATCTAATATTACTTGGCCAGTTTGAATAACAGACTGTTTAGTGTAAATACAGATCGGATATAAAAATGGTTCAAGCAAACGTAGATGTCCTTTAAATTTTTGGTACCCTAAGACTATATGATTACACTGAATAAGAAAAACAAGGTATTTTTAATTTCCTTTATTTGATTTGCATGTTAATTCCCATTAAGTTTGTTTTATTGGTCACTAAGTGAACCAGAATAAACATTCTGATACTGATAAACCTATCTCTAGGTTTTTATTCTCTGTTAAATAAATTCAAAATAGAAACATACCAAATGAGTTAATACAATATTTCAAGATATGTAATAAAAATCAGGCTGTTTTAATTATATTATGGCATGTCAATTTTGCTTCCATATCTGATAAAATTTGTCTTTTACATTTTTACAAATTATATACTTATTGTCATACACAGTAATGTGTCAATGACAGACCACATATATAACTATGATCTCATAACATTACAATGGCACTTGAAAATTCCTATCACCTAGTGATGTTTTAACCATGATAACATTGTAGTTCAATGCCTTATTCAACTGTTTGTGATGATGTTGGCATAAAAAACTCTTCCAGTTTATTAAAAGTATAGCACATACACTTATTTACAGTAGGTAGTACTTGATAATGATAATAATCTACTTTGTGACTGGTTTATGTATTCACTATGCTATACCTTTTATCTTTATTTTTTATTTTATTTTATTTTATTAATTAATTTATTTATTTTGAGATGGAGTCTCCCTCTGTTGCCCAGGCTGGAGTGCAGTGGCGCATCTGGGCTCACTGCAAGCTCCACCTCCCATTCTCCTGCCTCAGCCTCACAAGTAGCTGGGACTACAGGCGCGCACCACCATGCCTGGCTAATTTTTTTTTTTTTTTTTTTTTTTTTTTTTTAGTAGGGACGGGGTTTCACCGTGTTAGCCAGGGTGGTCTTGATCTCCTGACCTCGTGATCTGCCCGCCTCAGCCTCCCAAAGTTCTGGGATTACAGGCGTGAGCCACGCACCCGGCCATCTTTATTTTTTAAACTATACTTCTTCTATTTATTTAAAAAAAAAAATTAACTATAAAGCAGTCTTAGGTAGGCCTTCCAGAAAGTAGTCTAGAAGAAGGCATTGTTATCATAGGCTATGACAGCACACAAACGTTATTGCCTCTGAAGACCTTCCAGTGGGACAAGATGTGGAGGTGGAAGACAGTGATACAGATGATCCTGATCCTGTAGGCCTAGGCTAATGTGTGTGTTTGTATCTTCATTTTTAACAAACAGTTCAAAAATTAAAAATATATATATATATAATAAATAGAAAAATTTTAAAATAGAAAAGGCCTTATAGAATATGGATATAAAGAAAGAAAATATTGTTGTACAGTTATAAAATATGTTCATGTTTTAAGCTAAGTGTTATTAGCAAAGAGTAAAAATGTTAAAAAAGATTAAAAGTTTATAAAGTAAAACTGTTACAGTAAACTAAGTTTAATTTATTACTAAAGAAAGAAACAACATATTTGATTTAGCTCAAATGTTCAGTGTTTATAAAGTTTACAGTAGTGTACAGTAATGACCTGGGCTTTCCCACTCACTGCTCACTCACTGACTCACCCAGAGCTATTTCCAGTCCTGCAGCTTCATTTGTAGTGAATGCTCTGTATAAATGTAACATATTTTACTCCTTTATACTGTATTTTTATTGTATCTTTCCTATGTTTCCATATGTTCAGCTACACAAACGTTTGTCATTATGTTATAATTGCACTTAGTATTCAGTAAAGTAACATGCTGTACAGGTTCGTAGCTTAGGAGCAAATTAGGCTATGCCATATGGCTTAGGTATCTGTAACCATCTAGGTTTGTCCAAGTACACTTTATGATGTTCTATAAAATCACCTAAGGACACATTTTTAAGAATGTATTCTGTCGTTAAAGGACACATACTGTAACTACTTCAGTCTTCCACTTAGTTATTCATCTTACCAAACTTTATAGAAATGAAATTCAATTTAAAATTTGTAAATTAATCACTTCTTATTTGCGATGTCAGCAGTATTTGCTAACAAGCAGTAGCTGCCTTGAGATCACAATAAAGCTTACATACTTTGTATGACACTTTGCAGAGCCAAGAGTGCCTTAGGAGCATTTATTCTTAATCTGAGGGTATTATATGCCCTAGTGGAAAACAAAACAAAGCAAAACAGTATCCTTAATATTCTGCACTTCATAGTTAACATTTTTTTCTTTGTTCAAATCAACAGATTCTGTAAGGCAATTGTTGTGAGATTAAGGTTAATTAAATTGACTTTCTAGTAATCACTGTCATACTCTCCCACAGAACCATACAGTAGATTTTTCTAATGGGTGCAAAGGTGATTATGTTCTGCACTGCTTCCAGTATTAGAAAGAACATTCTTACATCCCATCTGTACTTGTTTTAAAATACAGTCTTTCTCATTAACTCTGATCCAATTTAAACATGCCATGATAGTTCCACTAATTTTACCCAAAAATAACATAAATAATTGCCATGTTGTTGATAGTCTTTAATAATTTGTGAAAGGAAATTTTCTTGGGAGTATTCTAATTTTAAAGAGTGATTTGCCCATTTCCCCTTCTGTATAATAGAGCAAGACTATGAGGCTCGTAAGATAAAATGCACATTTTTAAGTAATCTTGATTGACATGGTATGTCAATATATAAATTAAGTCATAATAATAATTTTTAATTATATTATTATATATTAATATTTAATTATATTATTACATACTAATATATAAATATTTAATTATAAAATGGTAAATTTAAAACAGTAAGATGTATAGAAGCTTTTTGTTGTTTGCATGTATATTTGCATGTATATATGTATGTGTGTTTGTGTTTTCATGCCCATCTTTTCATTACTTTAACTGTTGAGAAGAACAATTTATACTTTCATCGTGTAATGAGTTGTGGTATGCCAAAATTTAACACGGAAGTTTCCTGGAATAGACCGTTTAAATTTTGCAATATTAGAGCCTCATAATTCAAATTGTCACTCCATTTATTAAAGGTCTATTCCTGTAAAAATTTTAAGTGTAATTTTTTTTTCTTATTTAAAATTAAAAAAAAAAAAGTTATCAGGCTAGGCACGGTGGCTCACACCTGTAATCCCAGCACTTTGGGAGGCCAAGGTGGGAGGATCTCCTGAAGTCGGGAGTTCAAGACCAGCCTGGACAACATGGTGACACCCCGTATCCACTGAAAATACAAAAATTAGCCAAGCTTGGTGGCATGTGCCTGTAATCTCAGCTACTAGGGAGGCTGAGGTGGGAGAATCTCTTGAACCCCAGAGATGGAGGTTGCAGTGAGCTGAGATCATGTTGCTGCACTACAGCCTGGGTGACAGTGAGACTCCATCTCAAAAATAAAAATTAAACGTTAAAAAATTTTAAAAAATAAACACAGTTTCTGTAAGTTATGAAACTCTTGCCTTTGTATTTGTATTTGTTATGATCATAATAACTATAGTGATATCCACTTTAAAAGGCCTACATTTGAGCAAAATAGTGTTTCATTTTCATGAAAAAAATTTGAGCTTTTCAAAGTTAATTATAATTATTAGTCATGACATTTATGAATAATGCTTATACTTACCTTTTATATTTAAGAAACACTCTTCCAGAGTAACCAAAACTTGAAAAGAATCTTGAAGTTTTAGTTTGATTAAAAATTTAATGTTTTTATTAAAATATTATATGATTAAAAATCAGAAGCTTATTTCTGATTTTTAACATTTCTTTAAAAAGGAAGTTTTTAAAGTTTATTTTATTTGGATAATTAATTCAAGGAAAAACATAGCATCATAAGTGAGAGAAGACTTAAACTTCTCAACTCATTGCAATTTGTCTTATTCTATTTCCAAGAAACTCTTTTCCTCTGACATATGTTTCCAAAGTAGCTTTGACAATTTTTGATATATGTATTTAATATATATACATACACAATATATATGTGTGTATATATATCTCAAGTCTATATATAAATGAAATATATATAAACCATATGTATATGTTAGCATGGCAGTATTTTCAGATACCTTTTTGTTTGTTAGGAAGTTGGGGTTTGAGCGGAGGGGGAAGGATTAGTACTTTGCCTGAAATAGCTTACTTTATAATGGCGGAATTGCTTTTACTTTTCGTTTGTGATTTTTTTTTGAAGTGAAATTTAGCTTTTTGCGCCAGTAGTACTATTACACTCATCTTCAGTGTCTTACATGTACTGTATCACATTCCATACCCTCATTTAATTCTTAATAAACTGTTCACTTATTTAAAAAAAAAAAAAAAATGGACTGGGTCCAGGGCCCTGCTGCTCAGTTAAATCTCTTTTCTTTAATTGACCTCTAAAGAGGTCAAATCAAATTAATTTTTTAAGAGTTTGAATCAAAAATTTGATCTAAATATTGAGTATATCTTGGGAGCACCTACAAAGATCATTGTGTTGGTTATATGGTAGTAATCAAAATAATTAAGGCTGGGTGTGTTGCCTCATGCCTGTAATCCCAGGACTTTGGGAGGCCAATGCCAGAGGATTGCTTGAGCCCAGGAGCTCCAGCCAGGTTGGGCAACATGGTGAAATATCTCTATTTAAAACAAAAAGAGAATTAATAGATGAGTCTGTAAGAAATGCCACTTAGGACTCATGGCCAAAATAATACTATTTTTTTCTTAAGATTCTTGAATAGAAAACAAACTCTTACCAAATTAATTGAAAAAAAAAACAAGATAAAATCTCATCTAAAAACTCACCTTCTATATTTAGCACAAAAGCAATAAGAATTTTTAAAGGAAGAAAGTCTATAGTTCAAAAACGTTTTTAGTGAAGAGCACAGAGTTAATTCAATATAGATAACTTTAACTCTTTAATTTGAATTTATTGTTTATAACATCTATATTCTTGTTTAATGTTGGTTGATTTGTGTTTTTTAATAATTATTAAATGATTTAAGCTTCAGGGATAAATTTCAGTAATAGACTATCACAGAAAGTTCATAAAACCCTCATTATGAAACAGAAATTAAAATCTACTTAGTATTATATCAAAAACTGTAGTATAAGAATATTAATATTTTAAAAGAATTCTCAGAAACAAATGAGATTGAGACTTCCGGTGTTTCCCTAACATCTCTTCCCACATTACCCCATAGAAACATATGTTATGGTTGTTATGTGGACACCTGATATATTTTTCAACCTGCCTTGGGAGGCTAAATGAATTGTAAATGCTTTGCCTGCAATGTGTTTGGCCTCTTCTTCATTCCCTCCACCATCTTTCTGCCAGGTTGATGGAGCTAACATCCTGAACCTTAAGTTAAAGGCAATGCATGGTGGAGCAAACAGTAAAAAGAAGCCTGTGTCCTTGATAGCACAGAGCCCCGTATCAGTTCTGAACTTTTACATGAGAGAAAAACAAACTTTCATCTTGTTTAAGCCACATGCCGTTCGCGTTTTCTGTCACCTGCAGCTAAACCCCCTCTTACCTAATACGAATTTGTGGGAACGAAGAGAGATAATGCCGACTAAATAGGCTGGCATCTTTATCAACGAACACTCATTCTTTACCTGTTAAGTGATTCATGAACACACAAGAGAGACATTGTAAACGGAATGTTTATGACATTACAAATGATACTCTAGACTAATATCCCTGATTTCTCTGCTACAACTTGTTTGATTAGCCCCTTGACATTACTCTCAATTGAGGGAAAGCAAAAGTAATTCATGACATTTTTAGAAATGTGGCTAATCTACTTTTACAAGCTTTCCAGCTGGGGATTTCAAGTTCAGAGTGACTATAGTTAATTATTATTTTTTTTTTTTAATTTCTCATTTTCTAAGGGAACCAGAGCTTTTCTACTAACAAATATTTTTTGTTGCTGTTGGCTAAGAGTGTCTTTACTTTGATGTGATGCGTAACCTCCCTAAAACGACCTTGGAACTCAGATCCCCAAGGACCATATCCAATTTAAGATCTCTCCGCCAAAGGGAAGCTAGATTGTTATTTTTTATAGAGACAGACTTGTAGCACAATGCATTTCACTGTGGAATAGATACAGAATATGATTCATGGCACTGCTCATCAGGTGAGGAAAGGGCACCTGCAATCATATGTCCTTCTGCTGTTCCTCAGTTTTCTCTCTTCTGTTAAAAATAATTACAAAGGAGGTGGCAACATAGGGGAAAACTGAGAATGAGGAGGTGACAGGATATGAAAGAGTTCTAGAACCATGTCAAATTTAAGTCACACTCACGGTGACAGCTAATCAATTTTTTAAATTCTCCATATTCTCTACATCTAATTGATAGTGTAAACATAAACATTGATGTCCCAATGACATAAAAGGAGTCCTTTAGTAGATTTCAAGTCTGAAGCAGAAACAAACTTTGGTTAATTTAAACTTCAAGGCTATGGTCAACTATCAGTGTACATTTGTAAATTATATTTTTTCATCTTCTACATTATAAACCACATAGAATAATTTTCTACCTCAAAAGAAATAAAAGCATATATAATGTAGGACAGCAATTTCAGGGTCCAAATAACCTATATTTGCTTATTCGGTTTTTTGAATAATGAAATAAGTATATTTCATATGGAGATTGTATCCTAAGTGAGAGAAGTATGTGATTTTTGTATTATTCATTACTAAATATTAAAAGCTAAATGAACCTACTTGTGAACAGGCTGAACACAAAGAATATTAATATTGCTTGTCTTATAGTTGGCAATCCCCTATAAAGTTCTCTCTCCAGTCCACCAAAGATGAGGCAACAGATGCCTTGTTTGGTCCTACCAACTTTCTACCTGAATCTGTTTTGAGGCAGATGTTCACGCTGATCTCCACTCTTACATAGTCTATGGCAAAACAGTGAGACTCAATATTATCCATGTCACTCCCAAACGTGTAATCTTGGTTGAAATTTACTGATATTGATTCCTGGGTTCTAAATTATTCCCCTATCTCAACCTTTGCTGCTTTAGTGTTTAGTTCAGTGGAGAATTCCACAGTCAGCATTCCTTTGGGCTATTTTTCTGGGGTCTCCTAGGCGCAATATTTGCATGTCTGGATGTCTACCTCCTATCTCCATTGTATATTGCCTTGGACTCTCAATACTGATATGCCTAATAGGAGACCAAAATTTGTATGATGTGATTCCCTCTAAAGTTATGTGAACATAACTCCAATAACTGCTGAACTATTCAGTGAATCAATGCCAGAGCCTGACGCCTGTCTGAGTTCTTTGTGTTGTTGAGGTAGTCAGTCTTGCCTTCAGTTTAGTTCCATAAACTTATACTGAGAACCTACCACATGCCAAGCACTGGATACATGAAAGTAATAAGATAATGATTAAATCCTTTGGGGGAAAATCACACATGTAAAAATCAACATAATGTGTTTGATAATGTCAATGATTGTTCTGGAGATTTAATATTTTGCAGTAGTGAAAAGAAGAAAGATGGGGAATGTATTAGTTTGTTCTCATGCTGCTAATAAAGACATACCTAAGACTGGGTAATTTATAAAGGAAAGAGGTTTCATTGACTCATAGTTCAGCATGACTGGGGAGTTCTCAGGAAACTTGCAATCACGGCAGAAGGGGCAGCAAACATGTCCTTCTTCACATGGTGGCAGGAGATAGAAGTGCCAAGCCAAAGGGGGAAAATTCCCTTATAAAATCATCAGATCTCATGAGAACTCACTATCACAAGAACAGCATGAGGGTAACCACTCCCAAGATTCAATTACCTCCCACCTGGACCCTCCCACAACACATTAATATTATGGAAACTACAATTCAAGATGAGATTTGGGTGGGGACGTAGCCAGACTATATCAGGAAACTATACCAGTCAAAAAGAACATCTGATTCCAAAACAAAAAACCACGAACTATTTGGATGAAGGCTGAAGAAAGAACCAGCATGACAGCAAACCTTCCTTATGCATCCTTGTATCTCCAGCACATAGCTTATAGTCTAGAGAAGAGTTGAAATTTACTAAGTACTTGTGGAATGGATTATTGATTGCCTGAATTAACAAATATTCTTAGAATATATTAAACTGTTGGATAAGTTAAAGAGGTTATGTAAAATTCTTACTGAGACAGATCTGTGACTTACATATATACCGTATGTACTAAATTGTAGTATGTCAAGTTGTTTTGCAAAGTGGCTTTATTAACTACTTTCATTAGGGCACAAATGCCCAAAAAGGGAGTGAATACTCCACTAGAAATTGAAGAGTTGGCTATGATTTGCGTAGATTGGTATGCACAGGAAATAAGCCTGGCCCTCAATAGAAATGTGATTTGAGTGAATGCCAGGGAGTACACAATTTTGTGTTAAATTATTTGGAAATTTACAGAAATCTCCAGAGATATTGCTTACCAATGCCAAGTACCTCTTGAATATAATACATGCAGAAACACGTGTGCACAAAATATGGACATTGTATTTTCTCTGCAATTTCTCCATGTTGCCACTTTTACACATTTGGAAACCATTTCTATTTCCATTTTCATAATATAATTCTCAAAGAACTATTTAATCTTAGTTTTGTAAAGTAGCTTTATATACAAAAAATAATAATTGATAGGTGCCATAATGATTTCATTCCATTTACATAGAGTTCACATGGCTTTGTGGAGGTTTCTCAAAAATAAATAAATAAATAAATAAATAAATGCTTCTTGTATTTCAGTTCTGTACTAGGCTATATATTTGTATTGGAGACAAAAGAGTCATTTCACAGAAACCAATAATACTTTCTTTCAAGTGTTTTGTGTCTTTTTATAGATTCTCTAATATGACTAATGGAACTACTGAGTCATCCACGTTAGAAACCTAGATAGCAATTTCATATGTCCTTGTTCCTTTTATCATCCGAATAGTGGCTATATTCTGGAAAAAAAAAAAAAAAAATATATATGTTTTTTACTCTTTCTTACCACTGTTACTGGCGTATTTCAGATTTGTGTTAATTCTTTTAACCTCCCTCCTGAAAGTATTTGAAGTTTTATTTGCATACTATAGTTCTCAATTTGTTGTACTATTATAATCAACTTATATTCAAACTTGTCATTTACACATCAATGTTCTCCATTAAAACTGGTAGATCACTTAGGGCAGGGCTTTTGACATTTCCAGTTTTTAGCCTCTGCTATCTAAAACAATATATGAGTTGAATGAAATTACTTTCAGACTCTTATCTTCAGCATCAGCTGCTATTACTAAGCTTTGAATGCAATATAAAACCCAGTTTAAATTTACTCACTGTGTTCTACAAAAGCAACTTAATTAACAATGGGCATGGTCCCAATATATACCATGAAATTTTAAAATATTATAGATAATTGTGACTATTGTGACTATAGTCACTACTGAAGTTTTATATATATAATATATATACATATATTATATATATAATAAATATGCTGAAAAGTGTCTTTATTTCTACTGAAAGAGAATACAGTTCTGATAACTTTTCTAATACTATTTTTTGCTAATGATAATTAATATACGTGTCCGTTCTGGATCATTTTTAATTTATTGATTATCCTCTTCATTATATGCTGCATTTTTCTGCTTTTTTGTGTGCCTGGTATTGAATGTCAGACATTTGAATGTTATCTTTTCAGTAGCACTGTATTTTTTGACTTCATATTTTGTATAACTATATTTGAGGATATATAAGCTAAATATATGTATATATATCTTAAAATCTGTTTGTTTCTCCCAGGGCATGAGTGTAAGATATGGGGACTAAGAAAAATTGGCTACAATAAAATTAATAGTTTGCCATCCTCGTGTAGCTGTTCCATTAGGAGCATACAGTCTTCTAGGTCACCTCAGCTGAAAAAAAGAGACAGGCTGGAGAATTGGAATTTTTATTAGCCTGAAAATGATATATCACATTCCATTGCCCTGAACAGGTCAGATGACCCTGCCTAACTGCAAGGCAGTTGGGAAATACAGGAAGACAAATAGGATATTTTTAGTAAGAATGACCCTATCTCAATAACCAATAGTTTACATGTTATAAATGGTATTGTAATATGCTGACCATGTTGTACTAGTAAATTATTTCTGTGATGTTTGCATGAACTGCATAATTTAATCATAAAAAATTTTCAAGTAAAACTGAGAATAAAATTCTAGAGTATTATTATTTTTACTTAAAACTATATTGCGGCAAATACTCAGGCTACAGCTGTTTGGTAGAAAGAACAAACAATTCTACAACGCCTCTTTGAGACAAAAGAGTACATTATTTCATAACAATAAGGGCAACAAGGAGGTAGATAGAACAAAACCTAAGAATATAAGTATGTTACAGGTACAACTAGATTGGCAGCTATGTTTTATTCTTTAAAATCAATACTTAAGAGCCTTTCCTTCTTCACAAAGACAAAGGAGTTATCAGAGCTAATGGTTGATGTGAGAGCTAAGCACTGCTTTAACAGATTACAGGTCGATTTTAATTTTGCTCTACAAATTACAAAGGAGCTCATCAATAAGATTATGAAGGAGAGACACCCAAATACTGCTGAGGAAGTAGTCCACCCTTTCAAGTTCAAATGGATGCGAGGGGAATATAAGGGGAAATAATTCTGCCAGCAGACATGGAAAATGAATGTATTTTTAATTTGTGCATAAACCATTCAAAAACTTACTGACATAATTACATTGAAACAGTAGCTAGTAATTATATATCAGTTAGATTTGGTGAGAAATTTAGACAAATTTCCTTGATTAATCCAAATAGAGAACTTTGTGAATTTTTTTAAATACATAAATTATCAATAACAAACAATACATTCACTGAGACTTTTAAAGTGTAACAGTAAGTGTAGTCTATTTTACAAATTTATATTTTGGTATTACTTTTTATTTAGGATATTTCTTTCACAGATCATTAGAAAACTTCAGAGAAACATATGCTTCTCATCTGCTCATAAATATAGAAATCATCGTGTACGTAATTACACAGTGATTTATATTGCTTTCTCTTCGCTGTAACAGCAACCAGGATTGCTCTCTGCACTGGTTATAATAGAACTTTCCCATAAATTTAGCAGGCGTTTTTAAAAGTAAAGGGAAAACTCAAAGGAAAATTAACTGTTATAAGTATTTAGAGTTCTGTTAAACTTAAGGATACAACCAACATCTGAAGGAGAAGATGTGCTAATGATACAGTGGATTCTGATAAATATAAAGGTAGATGGGGAGTACTTGTCAAGACTGGAATAGGATTATATGCAAAGGTTAACATCAGATATATAATCGCATTAGAGACAAAGAACAGAAGGGGCTGGGAACAGTGGCTCATGCCTGTAATCCCAAAACTCTGAGAGGCCAAGACTGGAGGATTGCTTCAGGCCAGGAGTTTGGAGACCAGGGTGGGCAACCTGGGGAGACCTAAATCTCTAATTTTTTAAGTATTTAAAAATACTTAAAAAATTACCAGATATAGGGGTGCGTGGTTGTAGCTCCAGCTACTCAGGAGCCTAAGGCAGAAGGATTGGTTGTACCCAGGAGTTTGAGACTGCAGTGAGCTTTGATTACACCACTGCACTCCAGCCGGGACAACAGAGCCAGACCCTGTCTCTAAAACAAACAAAAGCCAGCTCTGCCACTATTTCTTTCCCTTTCATTACTACATTTCATTAAATACTAAAATGCATTAGTACATTGAAAGAAAGTAAATTTGAAGACTTTTCAGAGATCATTTTATAAACTATTAAACAAATTTATGCTTTTCCTAAAAAAGCCTTTTATGACATGAAAAAATTAGCATAGTCATAAAAGAAGTCAAGGGTTCTGTCCTGTGCTGTCTTGTAAGGAGATGGAGGAGACGTCATACTGCATTTGGCTCCTGTCTATATTTTTCTGAAGTCATTTTGCTGGGCCTCTGGTGAGACCCCATTCTCTGCAAAGCACACAGGAAAATATTTCACAAGGGGAGAGTTAAAGAGTTGCTGTGGAAGAAAATACCTCCAAAACCCTCTTTGGTACAGACAGAAATTTTTTAAAAAAACCTTTCCTTCCTCTCTGAAACTTTCAGAAAGTGCTCTAGTGCACAGTCAGTTCCTCTGGAGCAACTGCCAAAGTCAGCACCTCAAGCAGAGAGGGCAGGCGCTAACAGTAAAAGAGCTCAGTGATGCAAAGTATGGGCTTAGTCTGGAAAATGCTGGATTCCCTTCAGACCACTCTGGATGCAGTCAGTCAGAAGCTAAAATTTGGTTCTCAAGACTCCTTAGGGCAAAGGTTCAAATGGTTTATTCCTTAAGTTGTTCCTAGGAGTTTCTAGGATTGTTTGTAGTTGTAATTAAAGGAACTAAAATTCTGTAAACCAAATGGAAGAATTCATCTATGAAGTGAGACATAATTATCTGGTGAGTTCTTAATTTATGCTTCAATGACAGAACTGACATGCACAGAGTTTTGAAGTCTTGATAAGTGGGATCAGTAGGAATGATTAAAAGGCTAGGACTGGAAACTTTCCCCTTAATTTCTCTTGTGCAGTGATTTACAATCTAGTTACTTCCTTAGCAAGAATTACCTTCAATAGAAACCAGAAGAGAATTGCCAGGAGTAAAGAATGAAAGATCTAAACCTTCTAGTGACTAACTTATATCCTATCAAAACTACTCATATGTTCACTTACTGATACTTAGTAATCTTGGTGATGTAGTAAAGGATTGTGTAAACAAATCAGCTAAGAGCTCATATTTCCTGAACTCCTTCTTTCCCATGCTTACAAAGAAGGAAAAATTGCCTTTGGTGTTGTATTGGAGGCCACTGTGTGTTGGCTTTATAGCCAGAATTTTATTATATGTTGTCTTATATAATCCTACAAATCTCTTTAGGAGGACATGATCTTTGCTTTAACATTATGAAACTGGACTTCATAGAAGTTAAGTAACTATCTGATAACAAGTAACTTAAAAATATGAATCAGAATTCAAATTAACATGATACAAGGCTCTTTTTCACTTCACCATACTGCATTTTCAGTTATTTAAACATATACAGCTAAAGAGTATCTTGTTTGCACACTTAGGAGAATAACAGAAATTAAAAGTTTAAAGTATGGAGTTTATTTCGTCCAAAATATAATTGTTGTTTCTCTGTGTTGGGAAAGGCTGTCTCCTGCACTCAGTCCTGGGTGTGGACTCCACTGGACCACAGAAGAAGGAGCCTTCAACCCGAACACTTCCTTACCAACAGATAAAGAGCCTTCACAGCATGTGCCGGGTTTATTGCCTGGTATGGGAATATCTTTTCCTGTTTCAGACTCTGTACACTCCTTTATTCTGCTTAAGCTCATGTGTCAATGGCCCTCAGACATACCTCCAGCTTTCTGTATTTCAAACTGCATGGGAAGACGGAAGGGTCCCTCTACCGCAGCACAAAGTGGGGTGTGTGCAGCTAACTCCCACATAGCATAGCTGTGAAGTGGATCCACTGACCCCGAGGGACCAACACAATGCAAAGGGCTGGACCTTGTGCACTCTTGCTCCTCCCTTGCTGTGAGTAAACACTGTATGGCTTGAGTCCAGCCTGTGTGTTTTCTGTATCACAACCTCAGGTCATGCATTGCTCTCTTCCCTGGAAGGCACTTGTCTGTCTTCTAGACTTGGCAGCACAGCCCAGCCATCCAGTGAATGATGAAATACTTAGCCCGTGTTGTCTTAGTAGGTAATTTTGTGAATTCAAATAAATAATCAGCTAATAACATTGACTGCAAAATACTCTTGGATTGGAGAATTGAAAAGGCACATTTCACTCAAGGCATCTTTGCCCCTGGGCTGTAACTTAAAATACCTCTTTAATTTAAGGTCTTCTTATCTAACTTCCACTCAGTCACCTCTGCATTCTACCTGTAGTAAAGTGATTCAACATCATTCCAGAAGTCTGGAATTCTACAAGAATCATGTAAGTCATATAAAGTACTAGTTAAGCATAAAATATATTTCAAAGGAAAAATCAAACTCATGATAAAATGTAAATCAATTACCACTGATGACATCATCACCCTGATATAAACCTTTTCTTAGCTCAGCATGTAGGCTGCTGTATTTTACACATCATTAAACCTTTAGAGCTCCTAGTTTTAGACAAATAGACCTCAGTATAGCAGATGTACTATATGCCTGTATTAGTCTGTTCTCAAGCTGCTAATAAAGACATACCCAAGACTAAGTAATTTATAAAGAAAAAGAGGTTTAATGAACTCACAGTTCCACATGACTGGGGAGGCCTCACAATCATGGTGGAAGGCAAAGGAGGAGCAAAGGCATATCTTACATGGTAGCAGGCAAGAAAGCATGTGCAGGGGAACTGCCCTTTATAAAACCATCAGATCTTGTGGGACGTATTCACTAATACAAGAACAGTACAGGAAAACCCACCCTCATGATTCAATTACCTCCCACCAGGTCCCCCCCACGATACATGGGGATTATGGGAGCTACAATTCAAGATGAGATTTGGGTGGAGACACAGTCAAATGTTATCAATGCCTGAGTGGTCAGAGCAAAGCTCACTCCCTTGAGTAAGTGGATGGAGAGTTATGAAACAGAGTCACAGAACTCATAGAACCATCTCATATGAGAAAAGATAAAACAAAACTAGCAGTTTATGCTTACAGTCTTCATTCATATTAAAACTGGGGTATATGTAGTGTGTATATTTGTGTCTCTGAAGTTAATGTACTACACATATATATAAATATACATATAGTATATGTAGTAATATCCTAAAGAAAATTCAGTTTTACATGCCCTTTAAAAGCTTTCTTTCCTTATGGAATTCATTGACTTTTTGAAGTTTATTTAACATTCATGGGGTTTGCTGGACACCATTCTTCCTGAGGAATCAGAGATTGCCATGTTGTCTTGACTTTGTTGCGTTGTATGTTCTACCTTTTCTTATCCAAAACAGAACTTTTGTTGATTCTTCTCACCACTCTCTGTATAAATCTGTCCCTGCCCTGTTTCCATTTTCCAGTTCTCTAAATCATAGTCTATCAAGTTGTGAGGCCAAAATCTTGAGTCATCCTTGAGTCCTTTTCCGTTTGCTCCCAACAGTTAAATTGAATCTATCAGCAAGTCCTGTTGGTTTTGCCTCCAAAATAGACCCTGCAAATTCACTTAGGCTCTTCTCACTTGATTGCTACTACTTTAGTCAAAACCACCATCTCCTGCCTGGGTGGCTGCTGCATATTCTAAACTGTTCTCCCTGCTTCTACTCTGGGCTACATAAAAATCCGCTCTCTACACTCTAGCCACAATGATCTATTACAATTACAAATGAGAGCATGTCTTTTCCCTGCTTTAAACTTCACAATGGCTTCTCCTTATGCTTAAAATAAAACCTAATCTCCTTATTTCCAGAACAAGATGCTGCATGATCTGCCGTAGTCCCCTGATCTCACCACTTAGCATGCTGGGTCTCACATATTGTGCCTCATTCTCAGTAGTTTTCCTTATTTTCTTCATACCTCAAGCCCATTCAATTCTCAAGACATTCACATGATTCTATTTGGGAATACTCTTTGCCAAAACCATTCCTCCATTCCTGACACTTTTCTGTTTTTGAGTTTTGGCTTACCTGCTATATCTTAGAGAGTGATTCCTTATCTAGCCATTCTAAATTGGCAGCCTAATGCCCACCCCCTCTTTTTTGAATCACATTACCCAGTTTTATTTTCATCAGGACACTTTTTGTAACTGAAATATTGTTATTATTAATGTAGTTTTGTTGTTGTTGTTGTTGTTAATTCTACTCTCCCTTACCACAGCCTTTTGGACAAAACATTGTCTATCATTACCCTTTGTATCCCCAGTGGCTAAAATATGTTTGGTACATAATCCAAGCTTAAGGCACAATTGTGGTAGAAAAGAAAGGGCTTTGTTATTAAAATAAACCAGGGGAATACAACAATAATAAAAGCTGGCAATCAAAAAGCAACAATGACATTGACCACTTGTTTCAATATTTTATGGGAAATTTTGATTTTTTTTAAGACAGTGTTGCTTTGTCACCCATGCTAGAGTACAGTGGCATGATCACAGGTCACTGGAACCTCAATTTCCTGTGCTCAAGGGATCCTCCCACCTTAGCTTTTCAAGTAGCTGGGAGTACAGGTGCACGCCACCATGCACAGCTAATGTTTAGATTTTTTGTAGAGATGAGGTCTTACCTTTTTGCCCAGGCTGGTCTTGAACTCCTGGGCTCAAATGATTCTGTCACTTTGACCTCTCAAAATGCTAGGATTACAGGCGTGATCCACCACACTAGTCAGTGATTTGCTCTTAGTAATGGCTTGGTAAATAATTTAATCATGTTTTTTAAAATATAGGAGGACAGTTGTTAACAGAGAATTGTGAGTGTTAATACATATGATGTCACTGACATAGACTAAAATCAACAGCCTTCTGAAAATACAAGACAATTTTAAAAACAGAGAGTACCACAATTTTTTCCCCTTTCTTCTAGTTATTTGAATTCTCCTCTCTAAAATGAGTATATTCGTCATAAAATACTCCTTCTTGTTGCTGAAATTCTAACACATTTTACTTTTTTCCTGCTGCAAAGTCAATAGGGAGTTATCTCCCAAAAGTGATTTTTCTATAGCTTTTATCTATCTCACAAATGCAAATACAAAATTAAACTCACTCAGAAACATTATGCACATAATGTAGGGTTTTGTTTTTTTTTTTTAATTTTTGATACCCTGAGGATTTCTTTGTCCATAAATCAATGGAAGGCTTATACTCATGCACATGGATGTAACCTCTTTTCTCTCTGATAGACATCATGGGGAGAATATTCTTCCCTCAGGAAACTATACAAATATAATGCAGTATCATAAAATGTGTACATATTCTTTTAACTGTTTCAGGGCAATAATTGTACTTTCAGTGCTAAATTGCTAAATCATTTTTGTGCCTTAAATTTCTGTGTATTGAAATTGCAACCTAACACTATTACTAATGCTTATGTGCTTGTACAAGGAATGTGCTTGTTTTTATACAAGAAAGAATTAATGTGTTTCACTTTGTATCAGTAGACTTTGAGACTCCTGGAATGTTTTCACCCTTATGCTGAGAACATAACGACATGCAAATAAATAAATGGTGATAACAACTTAAGTGCAGAAGAATAATTATCTGGTTTTTTGATAAACATTGTTCTTCCATTTTCATGAATAATGTACCCTCAAGATTCACAGGGTATCGTAAAGAAAAGCTGTATGAGAAACCTAGAAAGTACAGTAAAACAAATTCCTGGAATGAACTTTCTCAGTAGTGGGATCACAGTAACCAGAGAGAGTGGCAGATTTTGACAGAGCAGCTGTTAATGCTAGAGAAAGCTTGAAATTTATCTCAATCTTAGATTTCACACTCCGCTGTAGACCTCTCATATAGTTAGTGATCTCATCTTTAGGCAATTCCATCATTCAACATTTTCATACTCAATCATAAGATTTTGTGTGTGTGTGCTAAAAATGTCATTTTCTGAAAGAACACACATATCTGGATAAAACCTTATGGCTAGACTCAGATTCTTTAAGGAAATTTACAGATATTCAGACATATTCCTCTATATTTGTATACATTCCTTCAATTACATTGGTCTATTAGGATACAAATATAAAGGCATTTTATTCATTGTTTTAACATCTCTTCTCCTATTTTCTCCTATGGAAAAAAGCAAAGTTGTTTGGGAGAGAAGCTAAGACTTTAGAAAATGACGGAAAGAGCCTAAATAAAACAAGAGAAGCCCTACTCTACTCTTCCTGAGACAAGAAATTCTTAGTTTGTGTGTTTGTTTTTCTCCAGCAAGGAGGAGGGAGTGAGGATAGCAGATAAGGGAAGATTTGGGGAAGAGAAAAGAATCCCAGGATCATGCCACAGGGTGAAGCTAGGCCTGAGAGAAATTCAAGGTGGCAGAGTCTCCAAAAGAACTTTTAAAACCATGAAATTTTAATGCTCAGTTGGAACCTATTTGACTTTTGATGTACTTTTTAGAGTTTTCCTTCACTCTAGAATATTGGAAAATACTTTGTAGGAATCTGCTTATTTTTATACAAGACAGAACTAATGTGTTTCACTTTGCATCAGTAGACTTTGAGAATCCTAGAAGCAGACCAGCCATAAGAATGCAAGCCCACTGTACATACCCATAAAATATAAGGAGAGCTTTCAATTTCCACAGGATAGCCAAGGATGTTAATACAATTTTACCTCCATAAAAGAAGCAAGTCGCCCTTAGATATATTTGTTTTCTATATATATGTGCCTTGCCCAATAAAGAAATAGCAATAAGGTCTGAATACATCACTTCTCTTTCTTCACACAAAACAGCTAGGCAGTGTAAAGGTAAGAAGGTTCATAACACAAAACTCAAACAAAAAAAGTAAAATGATTATATTAAAACCACTATATATTTTACATGCATTTCTTTTACCAACACTAACTTTGCCTGTCAGGAATTTAATAGTTGATATGTCAAAGTGATTTGGCCTGTTATTAGTCGCTCTGAAGTGAAATTGTCTTTTACATCTTAGAAACCAAGGGCCAGTCTTGATGGTCAATTAGCTCATAATTTTAACATCTAGTTATAATTTTGTTAGACAGCGTCTTATAAAAAAATGCTTAAATTTTTGATGCATTCATTTAATTATATACCAAGAGTAAAAGATAGCATTTTAAATGTTAATGGAGAAAATTTTGACATTGCACAGTCTATAAGCATACTGCAATTAGTAAGCTGTGGAAGGAGATGATAACATCACAGTAAATCCACTAGGATCATGTGGAAATATAGGCAAAACAAAAATGATATATGAATGAAAGAATATAGTGAGGAGAAAGTTCTCCATTCTTATATTTAAAAAGAAATCCTTAAAATCAAATTGCTTATTAGAACTTTAGCAGTCCTAGAGGAAAAATCTTATTAAATTCAGTGCCATTCAGTTTAAGTCAATATCATTCAAGGTGCATTAAGTATTTTTCTGTGAAGAGCTCCATGCTGGGTGCTGCATGGGGTATAATGGAATCTACCTACCTCCTTTTTTCCCCCGAGGAGTTCATGTTCTAATTAGGGAGGAAAAGTTTGTGTATGTGACAGAACCAGACTGGATTTGAATAAAAAATGCGTGGTATGGGGATGGCGCTTTTAAAGGGTTATTGTCTATTGTTTTTTAATTAGCTCCTTTTTCTTTTTTTTTTTTTTTTTTTTTTTTTTTTGACGCGGAGTCTCGCTCTGTGCCCCAGGCTGGAGTGCAGTGGCGCGATCTCGGCTCACTGCAAGCTCCGCTCCCCCGGGTTCACGCCATTCTCCTGCCTCAGCCTCCCGAGTAGCTAGCTCCTTTTTCTTCAGACACTTGTCTTCTTTCTCCCTTTCCCATTCATTACACCAGAATGTCAATCTTCAACCTTTGATTATTACTTCAATGTGTTCCATATTTACAACACTGAATAAATCCATCTGTCTGCTAATAAATCAATAGTCTTGACCTCAACAAATGATATTACAATGCAAATGCATGATTCTAACAAAGAAATACAGAGACCTCTTAAACATCACACTTTTTATTTTGCATAATGGACCCAGAGGACATGTTTAGAGCAATATTTAGTGAAACACAACTTACCACCATTATCAACAATTCAACAGAAAATTTTCTTTCAAATTGTCAGAAGTATCATTTTAAAGTACAAACCAAATTCAATTGACATTATAATCTGTAACTTTACCTTTTTACCATCAAATTATGCAAGGAATACATAATTTTCTTCAGGAACACAGAAAAATTGTAGTGCTTATAAGGTTTCTGATGTACAATTTACTTCTTATATAAACCACAGTCACCTAATTTAGAACTACATTTTAGTTAAGACATATGTTTTCCTTATTTATATTCCACTGGTGTTGATTTGCATCCTAAGCCTAAATAATTGCTTAATAAACACACTTAATGTGTGTTTATTATTAACCGTATGTCTGTGCCCCCCCAAAATTCATATTTTGAAGGCCTAACTCCCACTATGACTGTGTTTGGAGATAGGATCTGTAAGGAGGTGATAAAAGTTAAATGAGATCATGAAGGTGGGGCCCTAATCTGATAGGACTGGTTCTCCTAATCATAATAAGAAGAAATAGCTGAGTTCTTTTCATCTACCATGTGAGGACACAGCAAGAACACAGCCATGTGTCAATCAGGAATAGGGCACTTGCTGGGAACTTAATTGGTTGACACCTTGATGATGGATTTCCCAAACTTCCAAACTGCGAGAAAAAAAATTTATGTCGTCTAAGTCATCCAGTAGTCATGTGGTAGTAGTCAGATTTTTTTTACAGCAGACTAAGATTAATGCACAATTAAGACATGGAAATATTTAGTCTCACACACATACACACACGCATGCGCGCACACACACACACACACTAACATACTCACTCAAAATGATTTGCACCAGCCTAAGCAACATAGTGAGACCTTATCTCTACGAAAGAAAGAAAGAGAGAGAGAGAGAGAGAGAGAGAGAAAGAGAGAGAAAGAAAGAGAAGAAAGAAAGAAAGAAAGAAAGAAAGAAAGAAAGAAAGAAAGAAAGAAAGAAAGAAAGAAAGAAAGAAAGAAAGAAAGAAAGAAAGAAAGAAAGAAAGAAAGAGAAAGAAAGGGAGAGAGAAAATAACTACATGTGGTACCATCTACTCAGGAGTTTGAGGTGGAAGGATAGCTTGAGCCCAGAAAGCTGAAGCTGCAGTGAGCTATGATCATGCCACTGCAATCTAGCCTGAATGGCAGGGCAAAATCCTGCCTCAAAAAAAAAAAAAAAAAAAAAAATGATTTGCAGGGAGGTAAAGTATGTTGGAGAGGGGAGCGGGAGAAATTCAGGTGTCCCTTTAACACTCAAGGTAAGTCAAAGAAGTCAAAAGCAAAATATACTCAATATAGGTACATCTTGAGCAACATTCAAAGGAAAAAAAAGGAAAGAAAAAAGAGGTACAGTTTGGGAACAAGAAGGTGAAAAGTATGGAAATTCTGGAGGGGTGGGTTTCTAAACACTAGTTGAATATAGGATAAACAGTTACTGATATGCAAACACTAAGTAATATGTAGTATGAAAGGTTGGTATATTTGGAGTTTCTATTAACCTTCTGTTCCTTGAAACATGCCTTTTTATCTTTTTGTTTTATTTTTGAGAGAGGGTCACCCTGGCTAGAGTGCAGTGGCAAGATCTCAACTCACTGCAACTTCCACTTCTTGAGTTCAAGCAATTATCTTGCCTCAGCCTCCCTAGTAGCTGGGACTACAGTATGCACCGCCATGCCCAGCTAATTTTTTTTTTCTTTAGTAGAGATGGGGTTTCACCATGTTGGCCAGGCTTGTCTCAAACTCCTGACCTCAAGTGATCCACGTGCCTTGGCCTCCCAAACTTCTGGGATTACAGGCGTCAACCACCACACCCAGCCAAAAATGTCATTTTAAAACAATTAGAAAGACTAGATAAATAAAAATAAATTATAAACTCACCTAAAATGCCACTATACAAAATTAACCACAATAAAAGTTCTGTTGTTTCTTCGGTATATATTGTGTACAATACATACAATTATATAAGTCTTTTCAACTTAAGAATATATCATTAATACTTTTCAGTGTCATTATATGTCATTGTACAGTAATGTCATTACAAACGACATTATATGCCATTTTTCCTCAACATAATTTTTAGGATACCATGCAAACCATTCTATAGATACTCAAAAAGTTGTATAGTCAAATTACCATTCATGAACATTTTGGTTTTTTATTGATTGAGGATATTTCTATTTATGAAGAATATTCAGAGCATTTATAGGTTAATTATATAAGAGATGGGATGATTAAGTATTAATGGAAGACAACACCAAATGCTGGTGAAGAGGTAGAGAGGATGGATCACTCATCTGTTGTAGTGGGAATATAAAATGGCACAGCCTCTGGAAACTAGTTTCAGAGTCTTACAAAATTAAACCTGCAATTGTCATATGATTCAACAATCACACCCTTGGTTATTTATCCAAGAAATAGAAATTTATTTGATTTACATAAAAATGTAACCACAAATATTAAATAGCACCTTTATTCCTAATACACAAAAATTTGAAACAGTCCAAGTATCTTTCAACAAGTGAATGACTCAAAGAACTGCTATTATCATGGAATTCTACTCACCAATTAAAAAGCATCAACTACTGATGCATTCAACCATTTGGACAAATCTCCAGGGAATTATACTGAATGAAAAAAACCCATAAAAAGGTTAAATACTGTATGATTCCATTTATGCAACATTGTTGAAATGACACAATTAAAAAAATGAAGGACAGATTATGGTTACCATGGATTAGGGATGAGGAGCGAAATGTGGAGGGCAGTGGGAAACAGGTGTGTGTGATTATGAAAGAACATGAGAGATTCCTGTGTTGTTGGAACTGTTGAGCATTTTGACTACTTTGGTGGATACACGAACCTACACGGAAGATAAAATTGCGTAAAACTAAATATAACACAGACACACACAAATGAATACCAGTAAAACTAATGAAATCTTATGAATAAGATAGGAAAATTGTATCAATGTCAATATCCTGGTAGTGATATTGTACTACAGTTTTGCAAAATGTTACCACTGTGTAAACTAGGAAAAGTGGACTAGGGCCCTCTCTGCCTTATTTCTTCCAAGTATATGTCAATCTTCAATTATATCTATCAACATTTCAGTTAAAAATCACTGATAGAAGATGTATAGTGACCACAAACTAAGGAAAATTGAGATTTTAGAAAAGAAAAGGGAATTGATTAACTTGACAAAGTAGTTAGATTTAGGCAATGGATTCTGAATACAGGATTGTAGAGGTTGACTACAACAGAATACAAATATGACAGTTACTTTTGTAAGACATATTTAAAAAAATGTATGTATTTCATTTGTCATTAGAGGACACATTAAGATAAATGGCTTTCAAAATCTGAGAAAAATTAATGTCTAGTACATATTTTATAAGTTTCAGTGCTTATATAATGGAATAATGCATATGCATAACAGGGAGGAGGGAGGTGAGATAGAACAGAATGCATAAATACCTGAGTGAACTATTCAATAATAGAAATATATAATTTTTATTTTAGAATTAACCTTCCTAATATTTTATCCTGCTATTCTAGGCATCATAGATACAAAATCTTACTCTTGGTTAAAAGTAACAAGAATTTTTGCTTTGTCAAAATATATTTGATGAAGCCTAATAACATTTTAATTTTGTTTCCTATGAGAGAGTATTTATTGTTACATGGTAAGTTATCCTACACAAATAGCACACTCACATATTATATCAGATACTCTGATCTAATTTTGATCCTCCCAGACATTTATTGTACATTTTTATGGCTTTATATAAAACAATATCATAATTCATCTGGAAGCCTCTTTATGAGTAACAAAATATCTGTAATTTGAAAACGTTGACCCTTTGCTTGGTATTTGCAGGCCTATGATTTGCTCACCTAACTGTACATGGAAAATTATAATAGCCATAGAATGAATGTTATGACAAAATATAAGGGCATTATCAAATACTTAGCAAGCTATATTTAGACTAAAAATAGCAACTGAATAGCACTAATGTTCTTTTTTTTTTTTTTTTTAACATTGTTGCCATGAGAAATAATTGTCCTCTTCTGCCCTACATATCAGTTGTACTCCAGGCTACCATCCTCATTATCACTTGATAGTTCAACGGCTAAAATACTGCTGTTTTTCTGTAATTATTCTTATTAGCCATTTTGCATAAAAGCTTATGAGACAGTAAGTCAATTGTATATGCAATTATAAATGAGAAACTCAAGAGTGAATAGGTAAATAATTCTTCTGAGGTCACAAAATAGTCAAATGTTTGGGCAAAAATTAACATTTTTCTTTTTCCAGTCTCAGTCTAACATTGTGTTCCTGATTATTTTGGCTGGGTCTTGGATATAAATGTTTCATCATGTATGCCTAAACTAATATGAATGTTTGATTACATATAAAAATCTATAATTTATTACGGTTGTTCTAGAAAATTGGTAGTAACATTAACTTTTAAATATATATGTTTTTGTAGACATTGTGTCACAATGGTAAAAAAAGAAAGGAATATAATTTCAACTCAGAATTCTTGAATTCTCTTAAACTTTTGACTCTTTTTGACCACATAAGTTTTTTTGTTGATACATAATAATTGTACATATTTATAGGGTACATGTGATATTTTGATACATTCATACAATGTGTAATAATCAAATCAGGGTAATTAGGACATCCATCACTATCAAACATTGATCATTTCTTTTGGGAACACTCCAAATCTTTTAGCTATTTTAAAATACACAATAAATTATTGTTTACTTTATTTACCCTACTGTGTGTGCTAGCAAACACTCAAGCTCATTCTTCTTATATATCTGTATATTTGTACCCATTAGCTGACTTCTCTTTATCCTCCCCTCCTCGGTCACTTCCCAGCCTCTGGTAACCACTATTCTACTCTCTACCTCCATGAGATACATTTTTTTAGTTCCCACATACAAGTGAGAACATGTTATATTTGTCTTTCTGGGCCTGGCTTCTTTCCCTTAATATAATGTCCTCCATGCTCAGCCATATTGCTACAAGTGACAGGATTATATTCCTTTTATGGCTGAATAATATTCCATTGTGTATATCTGCCACATTTTTTTTTTCATCCATTCATCCACTGATAGCCACTTAGGTTGATTGTATATCTTGGCTATTGTGAATAGTGCTGCAATACACATGGGAGTGCAACTCTCTTCTACACACTGATCTCCTTTCTCTTGGAGATATACCTAGCAGTGGGATTGCTAGAACCTACAGTATTCTTTTTTCTTTCTTTTTCTTGAGACAGGGCCTTGCTGTAGCACTCAAGCTGGAGTGCAGTGGCATGATCACAGCTTACTGCAGCCTCACCCTCCCAGACTCAAGAGATACTCCTCCCTCAGACTCCCGAGGAGTTGGGACCACAGTTGTGCACCACTGCACCTGGCTAACTTTTTATTATTATTATTATTTTTTGTAGAGGGGTCTCAGGATGTTACCCAGGCTGGTAGTATTTCTATTTTTAGTTTTGTGAGAAACCTCCATACTGTTCTCCATAATGGCTGTACTAATTTACAATACCAAGAACAGTATACTAGAGTTCCTTTTTCTTCGCATCCTTACCAGCATTCAGTCTTTATCTTTTTGATGATAGTCATTTTATCTGAGGTCGATGATATTCCATTATGGTTTTGATTTGCATTTTTCTTATGATTAGTGATGCTGAACTTTTTTTTTTTTTTTTCATATACTTGTTGGCTATTTGCAAGTCTCTTTTTGAGAAATGTCTATCTGGACCATTTGCCTACTTTTTAAACTTTTTTTTTTTTTTTTTTTTTTTTTTTTTTTTGCTAGTGAGTTGCTTGGATTTCTTATATATTCTGATTATCAATCCTTTGTTGGATAGATAGTCTGCAAATATTTTCTCCCACCATTCTATAGGTTGTCTCTTTAATCTGTGGATTGTTTCTTTTGTTACTTGGGTAAATCTATTAGTCCCTTCTGAATCCCTTGTTCTCAATTACAACTCCATTCAGCTATCTTCTCCTATTCTTAATTTTGCCTGACCCTCTTAGATAGATTTTCTTGTCACATGTGTGAGTTTCTTAAAAGAAAAGATTGTGTCTTGCTCATCAATTTATCATTAGATTCTAGCATAGTATCTGGCAGAGGTTGAGATGCTAGGGTAAGACAGTCCATTTGCAATGTTTTATAAACTAGAAACTAATTTACAGACTTACATCTTTTTATATTGCAATCAAATTGCAGTCAGTTAAGGGTATTTTGTTGAGAGCAGCTGGATTTTTTTTTTTTTTTTTTTTTTGGTGCAAAATCAACAGAAATGCAATGCAACTGATCAGTCAATATTACTTGTATGTGGACATAGGAATCCTGAACCATCCCACTATCAGGTTCTTTTACATGATGGAGTGTTCAGTTAATTTTTTCCTCTACTTTCTTCCTTTCTACCAATATTTTGCAGCTTTATTTCTCTTCCCTACTTCTAGTTTTAACATTCCATAGGACATCCATAAAATGCCTCTAGTCAATAGCTTAGATACTCTTATCATTTTGGACAAAATCACCTAGGAAAACACCACCTGTCAATAAATTCAGTTTTCTGCTTTCCTATTTGCCAACACCAAAGCTGTAAACCATTACCAAAGAAAAATCACAGGGAAAAACAAGAATATCTCAACAACACATTCTTAGTTGAGCCATTGAATCTCAATATTGCTGAGCCTTAATTTGAATCTCAGTCTCCTCAAATCTGTTTTGTCTCCCTGATTCGACAATCTCATTTCTCTTCCTCTATGTCTTTACTGAACCAGACCTCATGCAAATGATCTTGTCTACTAATACCTACAGAAAGTAGAACTTTTCAGGTGAAAATAACCTTAAATTGATGATATACAAGCTACCCACACATCCTCCGTTTATATGCTCCTTTAAAATGGAGTGCATGCTCCTTAATATTCTCTTGTGTCTTCCGTATCCCAATTCCTCCAGTCTTCTAAACACTTTGCTGCTCAGTCTATTTTCTGTCTTCAAATTCCCACACTTAATACATCTTTCAAAAAGGTGAAATCATATTTGTCCTCAGAAATAATTTATTTAAGCCAATGTGTCTATCTACTACTGAGCTGTTCTCCCTTTCCATCTGTAATTCCTGTAAAAGACATATTTCTCACAATTTCTATCCAGTCATTCTCACCCTTCAACAAACTGGAATGTGGCTTCTGCCCTTGACTGTTTCGTAGAAGCTGGCCTTTCTTCAGCCACAAACAATTCCACTGTGACAAAACTCAATGCAGGAAATAAATAATTGAGAGGTGGCAATGTGCTAGCAGCCCTCACTGTCGCCTCGTCGGCCCCGGCATCCACTCTGGCAGCGCTTGAGCAGCCCTTCAGCCCACCACTGCACTGTGGGAGCCCCTCTATGGGCTGGCTGAGGCGGGAGTTGGCTCCCTCTTCTTATGGGTAGGTGTGGAAGGATAACCACTGGTGGGAACCAGGGCTGGGCGCGGTGCTCACAGTCCAGAGCGGGCACGGGGACGGGCTCAGCAAGCCCCGCACTCAGAGCCGCCAGCCTGCGCCCTGGTCCAGGGCAGTGAGGGGCTCAGCACCCGGGCCAGCAGCTGCAGAGGTTGCACCGGGTCCCCCAGCACTGCCGGCCCACATGCACTGCGCTCCAATTCTCACCCGGACTCAGCTGCCTCTCCTCAGGGTAGGACTCGGGAACTGCAGCCCACCATGTCCCAGCCCCCTACTCTGCGGTGGGCTCCTGCTAGGCCCAAGCCTCCCCGACAGGCACCGCCCCCTGCTTCATGGTGCCCGGTCCCATCCACCGCTCAAAGGCTGAGGAGTACAGGCTCGGCTGGGGACTGGCGGGCAGCTCTGCTTGCAGCCCCAGTGCGGGATCCACTAGGTGAACCCAGCTGGGCCTAGTGGGACGTGGAGAACTTTTATGTCTAACACTCTGTATCTAGCTAAAGGATTGTAAATGCACCAATCAGCACTCTGTCAAAACGGACCAACCAGCTCTCTGTAAAATGGATCAATCAGCTCTCTGTAAATTAGACCAATCAACTCTCTGTAAAATGGACCAATCAGCAGGATGTGGGTGGAGTCAGATAAAGGAATAAAAGCAGGCTGCCTGCGCCAGCAGCAGCAACCTGCAAGGGTTGACTACCACTTGGGGAAGGTGTGTTCTTTTGCTCTTCATAATAAATCTTGCTGCTGGTCGCTGTGTGGTTCATGCCACTTTTATGAGCTGTAGTACTCACCGCCAAGGTCTGTAGCTTCACTTCTGAAGCCAGAGAGACCACAAACCCACTGGGAAGAATGAACAACTTCAGATGCTGATACACTCACCTCCAGGGTCTGCAGCTTCACTCCTGAAGTCAGCCAGACCACAAACCCGCCCGAAGGAAGAAACTGCGGACACATCTGAACATCTGAAGGAACAAACTCTGGACACACCATCTTTAAGAACTATTTAACACTCAGCGCCAGGGTGTGCGGCTTCATTATTCTCAAAGGCAGGGAGACCAAGAACCCACCAATTCCACAGAATGACCTAGTAATAATAAAGATTTTTCTGGGCCAGGTGCAGTGGCTCATGCCTGTAACCCTGGCACTGTGAGAGGCTGAGATGGGAGATCACTTAAGGTCAGAAGTTCGAGACCAGCCTGGCCAACATGGTGAAACCCCTACTCTACTAAAAATGCAAAAATTACCTGGGCATGGTGGCACATGCGTGTAATTCCAGCTACTCGGGAGGCAGAGGCAGGAGAATTGTTTGACCCTGGGAAGCAGAGGTTGCGGTGATCTGCTCACCATTGCACTCCAGCCAGGGTGCCAAGAATGGAACTCCATCTCAAAAAATACGTAGATAGTTGTTAGGAAAATACTATATTTACATTTTCAGTCCTAGCTTGCTTCTGGTTCCTGACACAGACATACCTGTTAGTATTTCTCACAAGTGTCTATCATACCTCTATGAGTTCCTACTTCAGTAAATAGCACCGTAATCTGCCCAGTTGTTTAAGTCAGAAATCTGGGTGTCTTTATTGGTATGTTCCCTGAATTCTCCTCACATCCAGTCCCATCAGGATTTACTCAAAAATCTGAGAATGGTTCTTAACTGGCTTTGGAATAATGCTGAAAAGCCTTAGAAAGACCACATGACCCTGTAAGATCACACTATACCTACCACTTTCCTGTTCAATGAGTATGCTCCAAACATATTGCCTTCGTTTAGTTTTTAAAATATGTCTTGCTTTTACATCCCTCTAGGCCTCAGAATTCCCTCTTCTCACTGTGTGGTATCCTCTTCATCCGTCAATACCTTTTCATCCTTTAGGTTTTAGCTAAGATATTCCCTCAAAGACATTTTTGAAACCATCTCCCTCTAACTATATCAAGTTATATCAAGTTTCTCTTTTATTCACTCTCAAAACACACTGTAATTTTTTCTGACTGAATTTAATGAGATTTTTATAAATTAATGCTATGTGATTTCCTTATCAGGCAAGCCTTATGAGATAAGAAACTATGTCTCTCCGATACTCAGCACAATCTTATAGATAGTAACTGCTTACTAAATATGTTGATTTTATGTTTTTCTACTATAATTAGCACATAATCATAGTACAAAAAAAGTCACCAGAATAAAATATGTACGCTAGACACTTTGGATTACTGTTAACCTAAATAAAAAGGATCAATTATCATAAAACATCACAGATTTAAGAAAAAAAAAAGCAAAGGCAAAATTCAACTGTACAAAGCAGGTAGCCTTTACTTTCATAATCAACATGAGGTTAGAAACTATTTTGTAAATTCAAATCAAGTCTTCATTTATAAACACTTTATTTCTTTGATAGTTTTATTATTTTAAAACTTCAAAATTAATATATATTCCAAAAATGTTAATTATAAATGAGAATTGTAGCTCTGTGATTAGGTCTTCCAATTTCTTTATACATACACACACAGACACACACAGAGCTATGTGTACATATATATATTTATAATGTCCATAATAGTAGCAATGAAATTTCAGGTCATAGATTTAAATATTTGTGGCTATTACAGGGCCTCTGGCCTCTGGAGGGATCTTGTTTAAGATTGTTAAAGATAGCATTCACAGTTAGAGTCCTAACCTTGGTAGATCATTAAATAAGAAACTACTAAGGAGATATTCACTCCCTCTAGCCAATGCTTCTTTTTTATTCAGCATGACAGAATCCACACCATAACTGCAAAGTAATCTGTTTTGTTTTGGAATCATAATTACATATTGACAAGTTAAACTGTGAGACCTAAATAGGGGAATTTAAGCCATTATGGGAGCATTCTCATGGGGAAAACCTAAAGGGACATCAATTATTTTGCCACAATCTCACTCCTTTTCAATTTTCCATTCTTGTGTGCAATGAAATCCTGGGAGAAAAGAAGCTATAAAAATACTGGATGCAATACATTGCCAGGACATTGAGAAATAGCTTCATGGGTAATTAAAATGAAAACAGGTACAACTCATCAGTGAACGTATTCAAAGGAAAACATTTCTATCAGTGCAATATATTTATTTTTATTTTTCATATAAATTTACACTAAAAAACTATAATATCAAACTATATATGAAATACATATAATTATGAAGATATTATAACTGCTTGAATAAAAACAACACATAACCTGATGGAAAAAGTAATTGACACAATTATCTCACTGAAAAATAACCTGGTATTATATAATTTAAATTCATTTAAAAAATCTTTGCTACTGTTACATGAGATCGGAATTATTGTTATTGATTTTTTCAGTGAACCAGTCTACTAACAAATAAATATATAGGAAATTAAAATTAGTAATATTACCATATATACTATTTGCCAATAATATATAAGTTAAGATGGATTTTAACATAAAAAATATTATTTCCAGAATTGATTCATCTTAAGCATAGAATTATTACTTGCAGGAACAAAACTCTATCCTGGACTTCAGAAACAGGAATTATAAAGTAAATAATAGAATCCAAAATGAATAATGAAAGCATTTTTAAAATTTAAATTTTGTTTCATTAATGACATTAAAAAATAATATCTGTATTATCAATATTATATGAATTCTATATTTGAAGCACAAAATACTTACATTGAAAGAAAGCTTGGTATGCTCTGACACCTATTTTGGAGATTTGTCATTGTCCCTCGTCACTCAGTAGCCCAGAAATACACTGCATAGGATAGATAGTTCATATCTGTATTTCTATTACTTTTGTACTCCACTCCCGCCCTGCTAACACACACAAATTGAAATAGAAACAGCCTGGCTTACTGATAGGAGATTGCTTTCACATTTTCCTAAGTTTTTCAGTTCCACTTGAGTTGAAGAGCATTAGTTATTGGTTAAAAGAGGGTTTTCAGAGTTATGGATTTTAGCACTTTGTTGACAGGATTCAGATGCTCGGCAAACTTGGCTAAAACCTAGAAAGTGACAGATGCGTGAAAAGTTGAAAAAATAGGACACATAACTGTAAGCTCAGCTGATAAACTTCTGCCAGAGATTTAATATTTCTTAAAGTGCGGACTCTGAGAGAAAGGTAGAAAAATTATAATCACAAACTAATTTCTGGTCCTTTAATCACAACTAGTGATTAGCCTGAAATCAAAATTAATATTTGTCTCTATGTAAAAGGTATACTGTATATTTATCAAGAGAGGTATAGATTATCTAAAAGTTTATTTTATGTATTTTCCCTAACGTATTCAATATGCTCCATAAAGACACTTGAAGCAAGTAAAAAATGTAATATTACAAAGATACTTGTAAAGTAGAAAAATTTACTTTTTCAGATAATTTGTTAAAACATTCTTCAGCATCAAGGAAAACGTCATACCTTCTAGCCTCATATGATCTTCCTATTTGAATGTGGTATTTACCTACTCAGGGGAGGCTGAAGCTGTAGTGAGAGTTTTCAACAGTGAGAACTGACTTTTGAGTTGAATATTCTTCTTTGTCTGACCTCAAACAAATTATTTAGGTTTCATGAGCTACAATTGTTTTTCATCTTTAGAGTGAGGATAATAGCTACCCACCCTGCAGGATGGATGGCCGAGAGGATGAAATACTTGTAGTCAGCCTGCTGTAGGGCCTGGATAAGCACTCTATGTGTTTGTTGAGTGGTTGTAGTTTGACTCATGGGAATGAAACAACTAGAAATTTTGCTTTTGATAGCACCTCTAAAACAGTGATCTCAAATGCTTCCATTTCAGACTAGCATATTTTACAAGAAAAGAACAAATGTACAGAACTAGAAGCTATATTGAAGTCTCCAATGGTTCATGCGTTAAGTAGAAAAAAGAGAAAGTCAGGCTTTGAATGGTCCATTGAACATCTAATTTCTTGTATTTATTCTTCTGTGTAAACAATGCTAAAAACAATGATTGTCACATAATGACACATAATATGAGCTTAGAAAGTCAATTCAGTAGCCATTTTGGGAGCCAATTGAGTTCACCCTGCTCTCTGCCAACTAGCCACACTTTCCTCTTCCTGTGAATTTCCAGTCAGTCTCTATGCTTCTTAAATCTTTGCACATCTGAGTGATGCTTTAATGTCTCTGCAAGGCAAGGTAACTTACAATTCCATCATTGACCCTATTGGAGACACGCAATGTGGGCCTTTGTTTTGTTGCCGTAGGAGATAAAGAAGACCTATAAATCAACCAGTAAGGACTGGGACCTGTAGAATAAACTTTCTCTCCATTGTTTAATGGCCACAAAAATTGCATATGTAATAGAAGCCCCTCTATTCCACAGGTACATGGTTCCTTAATTGCCTTGTCTATAGTTTTGGCATGTATAATAAATAAGAAACTCTTTCTCCTAAAATTGATGTTCCCATTAGTTTTATTTTGCAGTAGTCATTAGCCACAACTAAAATATAAATATATAAATCAAAATAAGTGTTCCATAATGGAGATAATAAAATCTACTACATAAAACGGCTTCATTTAAATATACTGAAGTATATCAGCAGCCCAAAATGCTAAACTTCAAACTGGAAAAATATTGCTTCAGGGACAAGCAATGTTAAATTATCATCAAACAAAATAGTGCCATATTAATTTGTTGAAGGTCAAAAACATGAATAGGAAAATGACTGCTATGAGGAATACATTCCAATGGTAGAAAAATAGATTTTCTATGCTGACAATTTTGCTGTGAGCCTGGACATCTGATACCATGGTGTGATGGGGAAAAGAAGAGGTAAAAGGAAACTATCAATTGTAATAATTGTGGCAATAAAATTATAGCAAAAAATGGGCATGTAAAGTCAGTTAGATTGGACATATTTATGTATACTCATCCAATAAAAAGATTTGAAGTGGCTTGATTGTCTAAATGAGTACACTAAAATATTGTCTGGCACACAGTAGGCTCTTAAATATTTGAGGAGAAAAAGAAGGATAAAAGGTAGCAAGGAAGGAAACATGATAAAGGTAGGATTCATCTTAGATCTATTTGACAAAACTAGTGTTCTTAACTATTAAGTTAGAAAGAAGTAATCTTCAAAGACCCCTCACTGGAGCACATTAAGTGAGCTGATACTGGAGATAATTTCAAAAGTCCAGGTAACATTTTCAGAGTCAAAATTAGATCTACACCATAAAAAGATTTTTGAAGATGTTCAAATACCTTTCTTTTATATATCTTTTATCTCTTAAGTTTTCAGGAGCAATAGGATCTATACATCTCTAAAGATTATAGATTCAAGTCTAACAGAAATATGTTATTGTTAGAGTAAATGAATATTTTAATTAAAAGTTAATAATTTCCTATAGTATCTGTATATAAACTTTGTATTTTCTTTACCTCATGTAAATCTAACGAAATATTCTCTTATAATTATGTATCAACTTAAAACATCTTTGTTAAATTATTTGTCTTTTTTTCTAAGAAGTATTGGCATATACAACTATTAATTTTGAGATTATTTTCTTACTAGGTTGTTGGAGGCCTAGGATCTAGTGTTATATTCAGTTTTCTATCCTCGATACCTATCATTCTGTCTGGCACCTGGGAAATTGCCAATAAATGCTTGTTAAATAAGTATATGTCTGTTATTAGCATAAATGCATGTATAGAAAAAGTCATTAAACCTTGATTGAAGTGCCTAATATTGTCAAATGCTCAGAAATACAGAGTGGGTGGTGGTGGGAAGTATTTGTCAATGGTATGGACATCTTTCTGGGGTGATAAAAATGTTGTACAGTCATTAACACTATCAACTTTAGAACATTTTTATCACCCCAAAAAGATGTCCTTACCATTGACAAATACTTCCCACCACCACCCCACACTGTACAGCTTAGCATTTAACAAGGAGGCACTTCATTCATAAAGCCATAGAAATGTACACTTTAAATGAGTGTATCCTATAAGCAAATATGTCTCAAAATTGTTAAAAAGACAATAAGCTCAATAATTGCCACATTAATTTTGACGATTTTTCCCCTATCCATGCAAGCTGATGTCAAAAATAACTGAGAACAATCTGAACAGGAGAAGATAGAAGTGACTATGAAAGATTACAGAGGTGGGTATCTTCTTAATGCTGAACATGGTGTTATTTCTATCCACAGTGGTGGTCAGCAACTCTGATCTATAGGCTACAGCCTCTTCAAATTTTATTTCCACTGATATCTTTTCATTTATGAAGCTGTAATTCTTACATTAAAATCTTTATACCCATTTTTGAAAATGCTATGAGAGCTACTAAACTTTACCAGAAAATAAGCAATGCCTCACATTCATCACAAATAGAAACCATGAAATGGTAATTTTTGAATTCCAGACAGCAAAACATTGTAAATAGATTATGTCTGGAAAATGGTTTAGCTGACTACAACAAAATTTAAAAAGCAAATGAAAGTTTTAAAACCTTAAAACTTCATTGTCACTGGCAACTCAGTATCATTCTATGGATGAGCTAAAACAAGCATTAAGATAGCATAATTGTTAAACCAGATCATATTTTGCTATGTGAAGGTTTCTTGCAATACTGGGTAGTGAATAATAAGGAGATTAACATTAAACACACCATCTGTTGTGCGTTTTTTGTCTCAGAGAAGATGCACAGCAAAAGTGAATTCCCTGAAGTACAATGTTATCAGAGATGCTTTTAATTATAGTATTTATTCCTTCTCCTCACAAGAACAAACTTACATTGGAAGGGAGAATGCAGATAAAAGATGGGTAAAAGGAAGTATGTTACTTCAAACTTAAAAACAAAAAGTTTTCATCATGAAGCGGAATCATTTAATTACTCTAAGATTTCCTGAAAGGATTTCAATTTCATCCCCCAAAATTGAATTATATCCATGTGTGCCCAAGAAATGAAGTGTGCCAGGTGCTGCTGTAAAAATGAGCAACTTAATGGCAGTCCCCATTTCTTTCTTCAGTCTCTTTGTGGTTTAATTGCTTACCACTTGAAGTTGTGCCTCAGAGATCTACATAATAATACAAAACTTACACCGTCCACCAGTCATCCTATTTAGATCTTGAAAAATATACCTCATCTAGTCTGCATAATGACTATTCATATGGATATGGAACAGAGGATCAGCTAATCTATTTCTCTTCATGTCGTTGTCCCTTTTCAGTGTAGAACTTAAATCTTCCTCTGGAAAGCCAATGAGAATCCCATGCTTCAGGAAATCACTCTGGGTAATGTCTTGAGACCAAAGCATATATCATTACACACCTAACCTATCATAATGAGATAGAAAAGTACTCTTATTTTTATTAAAAACGACAGACATTGCATTCTGTTCTCTTAAAAAATAATAATTTTGGCTTACCTTTGGAATTTCACACTGTTACATTCCATATTAGAAGAATAGGTTATATCTTTACTAGATGGCATCATGCTAATAATAATCTGGATAAGGTAAAATGTTGTGAAGTCATTTAAGTAATTATCTTGATATTTCACCCATCTCAAAAAGCTAATCATTTCACATTAAAGACAAAATAATGCCGGGCGTGGTGGCGTGTATTTTGTAAAAATACAACAATTAGCCTCATGTGGTGGTGTGCACCTGTAGACCCAGCTACTTGGGATGCTGAGGCAGGAGGATCTCCTGAGCCTGGGGGGTGGAGGTTGCAGTGAGCCAAGATCATGCCACTGCACTCCAGCTGGGTGACAGAGTGAGACTCTGTCTCAAACAAATGAATAAAATAAATAAATAAATAAATAAATAGATAAAATATTAACAAGTTGACTGATATTTGCTACTTCAAGAGAGCCTTGTTCTTTTACCATTTCTTTATATGAAAGATATCTTTGTGTGGACTCCCACATTCAGTGTAATTACCTTAGGTTATATTTCATAAACATTTCCAATGCTGAAGGTACTATGAAGTCCAGTGTCTTGTCAAACTATGACTTTGGTCACCACTACCTAAACAGTATGGAGGGATAAACAATAGACAACTAGATTTCAAATAGTAAATACAAATCCTCTATTTACTCTCCACCCAAACACGTGATTACCTCTCATCTGGTTTAGATTCCTCCTTTTACTTGAACCCCTCTACCATGTTTATTAGTCTTTTAGACTTCATTTACATTTTGTCCTCTGCTAAATAAGGTCCATACGTGGGCATAAGAATGCTCTTGAAATTGTGTGTGCATGTAGTTTATTTATTTTTTTAATTATTATTATTTATTTTTTGCATTGGTTCATTTTGGTGTCATGAACTATTTGCATAATGAGATTAAAGAAATGAATATCCTCTTCAGAAAAAATGCATATATACATTTAATAAAATAAATAAATGCATAAACCCACCTACAACATCATGTTCATTTTAACTTACTTGATTATAATTTCTTACCGCTTGATTGTCTACTCAATGTTTAAGAATAAAACTCTTAGGCTGGGCGCTGTGACTCACGCCTGTAATCCCAGCGCTTTGGGAAGCCGAGGCAGGTGGATCACGAGGTCAGGAGATTGAGACCATCCTGCCTAACACAGTGAAACCCCGTCTCTACTAAAAATACAAAAAATTGGCCGGGCGTCGGGGGACGCGCCGATAGTGACAGCTACTCGGGAGGCTGAGGCAGGAGAGTCACTTGAACCCAGGGGGGCGGAAGTTACAATGAGCCAAGATTGCAACACTGCACTCCAGCCTGGGAGACAGAGAGAGACTCCCTCTCAAAAAAAAAAAAAAAAAAAAAAAAAAAAATAGAATAAAACTCTTTGAAATAGTTTGTCATTTCTTGCTCTATTTAATCATATTCTCTGTTTAGCAAGAAATTAGCTGTTTCGATAGGAAAAGCCTAAGAATGCTACTTCCACTGTGAAACAAACATAATTTTTGTAAGAAGGTTTTTTGTTTCTTCATTTTATGGAACAGAGAAATATAACTTCTTGCTAACTGTTCCAAGAGTTTAAAATGATGGCCAATAGAAATACTATCATCATTTTTTAAATCTACAGCTCACTACATGTAGGTTATACAGATGGTGTGAGCTGATGTTACCATTTACATAGTCAAACTATAATTTGGCCTTTCCTCCTTTGTGTATATTTTCTTTCATGTAAGAAGCCCAAAACCTACACCTCACAAGTAAGATTACTTCCAAACCCATTGCAGACACTTTGATTGTCTGGGAGAACCCAGTCAAGTAGTATGTTGTGTTTGATTTGAGTCAGTGGCTTTGTGAGGAACTAAAAGCATCTGGCTAACTTTTTAATTTATCGAAGGATTGTGATTTGGTTATTAGATAGAGTAGAAACTTGTGGTTAAGGAAAAGGGATACCTTCACCTTATGAACTATATCTTACAAGTTTTATATGATATTAATAGAACACTGAATCACAGTGCAATATCTCAAAGCAATCCAAATAAAATATATACTCAACAGAATCATTTTGGAGTACAGAATTAATCATTCAGTACAGAATTTCTCCCAAAAGCAACAATTCCAAGATTGATACTAAATATTACTGCTAAAAACAACCTAGGCATTTTATTTTGCTTACAAGTTTCCTAAAGTTGCTAAAATATTGAACAAAGTTGATAAATATTAGACACTGTCACCACACAATCCTTAAATAAGTGATTCATTTAAGTTTCAGTTATCATTCAGGATCAATGGATTCATTATGCTGCTATAACATTTATTTAAACTCAAATTCATATTTTTCTAGATCATTTCTAACTCTAGAAAAATATGATTTAAATTTTTTATAATAGTCTTCATCATATTAAAGACTATCAAAATATAGCACTCCTAATTCAAACAGCATTTATTTAACTCCAAATATACACAAGGAATGGTAGTTGATAGAGGAAGGAATGAAATACAGTTATTGGCCTGCAGAGGCTCACGATGGAAATGGGAGGCAGTTTTTTAAGTGCTAAGAAGCACCTATCTTAAGAATATGAGGTGAAGAGTTTAATTGCAACTAGCAATAAGCTAAGAACACTGCAAAAACAAGGTGGTATTTAAAATGTAGATAAATAAAATTCTGTTATGTAACGAAAGTGATATAGTCATCCCAGTTGGAGAAAATTGTTTATAGAAAGGCATATCATTAGAAAACAAAGGCATATGATTGGGGGTAGGGGGGTTGGGTAGAATTAGAAATTTGAGTGACCGAGGTATGGGGGTTCATATTCAGAGAGTGCCCCAACAACTCCAAAATATCGAGGAGGTGGTGTATGAATTTATTTATTTTATTAAATGCATATATGCATTATTTTTCTGAAGAGAATTTTTATTTCCTGTATGAGACACATAAAAATAGAAAATTCTCTTTGTACTATATAATGTTTTGATTATCTGTGAGAAATTGAAACTAGTTAGGTAGTTTTTCAATATAGCTGGGACCTTTACCATCCCTCAAAAAAAATCTGATGCAACTAAAATTAATGTAAATGTATATCTCCCCTTATTTTTTAACAGATTCTTATCGCTGCATTCCTGAGCAAACTTCCTGAATAAATAAGAATAATCAAATTTCCTTCCTGCCTTATCAATCTATTTTTCAAAATAAAATATGTTGCTTTAAAAATATTTTATCTCTTCATTTAAGAACTTAAAAAAATATTTCAGAAATCAGATCCCTTAACACATTCCTCACTATTCATTATTTTATCTTAAAAATAGTTGCATTGTCATAAAATGAAAAGCTAATGATACTAACACTAGGCAGAAGACTTGATGATAACCTCACTTATTCTGCCAGAGAACCTCAGGAGTGGCCTGTGATGCCACTGGTCTTTTTGTCTTGTCTTTTCTTTTCTTTTCTTTTCTTTTCTTTTCTTTTCTTTTCTTTTCTTTTCTTTTCTAGGACTAGCAATTATATTAGACTGTATTGCAGTGTGCAGAGGTGAACAAATGATCTTAGAATAAGAATATATGACCAACAAATTCAGTTTCGGTTTGGACCTAAGACAAAGAGACAAAAAGTGGTCTTTTGTGGTCAACCCTCTGCATTTCAAGCAGAGCCCATTAAATGAGTGATTTATCTTCGGTCAAGACTATTGGGTTAGCACATTATATCTCTGTGAGATAAGCTTGCTCCATTTCAACCCACATCAAACAAAGACCTTATTGAAAAGTTCTAGCTATGAGACAGGAGCAAGGGAATGCATTCACAAATAAGAGTCAGAGGATACCCTTGTTAACTAAATGATGGCTAATAGCGTTATTTAGATTATTCAATAGATACAGGGAGAAATGAGGATAAATAAACTAAAAGTAGGGAAAGTATCAGCATAATGACAGATTAATGATACAATATTTGCAAAATGAAAAAATATCAGTGATCCGAAGTAATGCTATGTAATGGACACACACACACACACACACACACACACACAGAGAGAGAGAAAGAGAGATACATTAACTAAAATTTAAAATTTGGAAATTAAATTATAGATTGTTCATTTTCATTGAGTCTGGTTTTCAACCCAAGCAATGCTTTTTGGAACAAAGTAATCACTGTGACATCATATGCATTCCTGAGAGAAGATCTAAGTGTGCACCTGTTTGCCTTTGCAGCAACATCAAATGGTTGGGGCTCTCTTCCTCCAGGAGGCTAGCCCAGGCTACTTGGTACAGACGTATCAAGGTTCACAGCAATAAACAGAGCAAAATCCAATGTGAAAACACTTTTCAAGTCTCTGCTGGCACCACATTTGTTAACACATAATTGGCCCAAGGAAGGGAAATTACACTCCTAGATGGATTGTGTGGCGAAATATATTTCACCACTAGACAAGAGGAGTTGCAAAATATTGACACATCAAAAAACCCTACTGTAATACTATTATTATACAATATACTCATGACTTAAAATTTTAGGTGGCAAATGTGGAAATAAATTCAAAGTTCCTGGTAGTAACATAATCTGTTATTTCTAAAAATAGATTTTAAACAACCTCTCATATCATCATGGAATCAACACTTTTGTTGTTGCAAAAGTAAGTAGATTTTATTGACTGAAACACTACTAATTCCTTGACCATATGAATGTAACTTATTAGCAGGAAAAATGAAAATAAAATTAATTTTCCTGCGAGTATGGCATCCATCAGCTGGGCACAGTAATCCCAGCACGGGAGGCCAAGGCAAGAAGATCACTCGAGCCCAGGAGTTCCAGACTAGCCTGGGAAACATCGTGAGACTTTGTCTCTGCAAAAAATATTTGAAAATTAGCTGGGCACGGTGGCACAAAACTCTAGTTTCAGCTACTCAGGAGCTTGAAGTAAGAGGATCCCTTGAGCCCAAAGGGTTGAGGCTACAGTGAGACATGATTGAACCACTGTAGTCCAGCCTGGGGAACAGAGTGAGACCCTGTCTCAAACAAAACAAAACAAAACAAAACAAAAAGACTACGGTATAAATCAAGGAGTTAGAACACAATAAAAAACACAAACATACAAACAAAAAGAACATCATATTAAATAGAAAAAAAAGATCTCAGATCTCAGATCTCATCTTCATTAGCTACCATCTTCTGAGCAATTATATAAAGAAAATCTGAAGGCAATGTTGTTTGAGCACTCTAAAGGTAAACCACCCTCAGTAACCATGAAGTCTACTTAGCTGCTGTCATCACTACATGCTTCCAGCTGGGAGAACATCAATGTCTGTTTTCTGAGCTGTGAACCTCAGGTTATTTATCAGAATTGGCAGATGGATGGCCTAATGCTATGTGAAAATAATGCAGTACTCTATGTGTATATGGGGTTCAGGTTTCTAAGATGGTCAGAGGTAGACTTCCTGAATCACTTCCTAAATCATCTTTTTTTTTCATGGGAATGAATGATTCAGCAATACAGCAGAAGTGAACTTGCAGCATAATTAAAAAAATAAGAAGAAGAAAGTTTTGGAGGTTATAAAATCATTCATGAAACTAACTTTCAAATCAAATAAAATATTGCCCAAAGAATCAAGAATGCTAAACAGGTAGAGGATAATAATTCATGAACTTTCACATCTTTAGTGGACCTCATGCTTTTGGATGAATGTCGCTCACCTCTAAGATATGTCTGTTCCGCCCTCCCTCTTGCAGCTCTCTTGTTCTTTGATATTCTGGGAGACTGGGCAAAGGAAGAGAAAAACTGACCATAACCTCTTCACTCTTTCTTTACGATAACTTTGGAAAAAATCATTTCTTGCTTGACAGAGCTTCCCTATGGCATTGGGCCACCTTCACATAGACATCTGTAATTTTTCTCCTGCTTGAAACAATCTCCCACATGCCACTCTTGTTAATGACGGAGATACCCCTTGATGGTGCTTAACATTTAATAGTGCTAGAGCTCCAGATTTGCCCAAACAACCTTTTCCATTTACCTTACCTCAAAGGCCTTCTAATTTTTCTTCAGAGACAGAAATCCTTTAAGCCCATTGTATCCTTAGGCTACAAATTTACTGAGATTTAGGTTTCCAATAAGAACGTTGAGATGAATGCCACCATCTCATTTATGAATCAATTTTTGCCCATCGGCTTTTTACTGTTATTACTTTTTATTTTATTTTGCACTCAGAGGAGAGAATCTCATATATATATATATGTGTGTGTGTGTGTATATACATATACACACACACACACATATATATGCACACATCATATGTTTATTTAAACTGTTGAAAAATTAAATAAAATTAAAATCAGTGCACAAGGAAATTTCTAAATAATTTTGTTGCCCTACAATCTATTATACCTTGTCATTCATTTCTATGTTCACTGGAGAAAGATTCAGGATAAAATTCCTGAGGATTATGTTTAAAGCTGATTAAACAAGTTATTTTCTTGAAGATAATTCATGAAATGCAATATAGCTGACAGTATGATATATGCCATGTAATTGCATGGCTTGGGGTTCTAATGCAGACAGAGTGTTGAAGCAAAAAACAAAAAACCTACAGAGAAAAATTCTATTTTTTCAGGGGAATTACAACTCCATTATTATGAGAATTTAAAAAAATTTCATAGTTTTATTAAAAAAGAACAGAAAAAAGTAGACTTTTGAGTTCCTTAGTAATCAATATTTCTGAAGGATTTCCCATTTTCCATTTGACTTTTGCTCTTTTCAGATGTACATGTTATATAAAATGTTCACTTTTACCTAAGCCAAAATGTTGCTTTAGTTGTTGGTTATCTCTCACCTAGTTTCAAAAGAAAATTAAATGTGTCCTATTCTTTAAACCCAACTAACTGAAGAGGTACTGTATGTTTGCCTTATAAATAAAATATTCCTGTACCTACATAACTTTTCATCATACTTATACTTACAGATTAGAAAGAGCCAGTGTACTTGAAAGAAAGCAATCAACTCTGAGAGCTCTTCAATTACAACAAAATTGTCAGCTAGATAGGAGGAATTAGTACTAGCGTTTGATACCACTGTAGGATGACCATAGGTAACAAAAATACATCATTTAGTTTAATATAGCTTGAAGGAGGATATTGAATGTTTCCAGCACTCAATTAAATATTTGTGATGATGAATATGCTAATTACCATGATCTGATCACTATATTTTATATGTAGCAAAACATTGCTCTGTACCCCATAAATATGCACAATTATTGTGGATCAGTAAAGAAAATAAAATGTAATTAAAAAGTATAGAGTGGAATCTCATGAATATTAAAATATTAATTACAAAATAGCTATATGGGATAGTCATATATGATGCCATAACTTGAAAACCAGAGTTCCATTGATCCCTAGAGGCTCCTAAGTGCCTGGGGGTTATTTGGAGAGCTAGGGATGCTGGTGATGTGGGCGCTGGGATGAATACTGCTGGGGTGGGCAACAGGCTGAACTCTGGGTCTCTTATCCTATATTCAACTACAACAGCTGTTTTATATTCCAAATAATACTGCACTTGATTGAAAAGTTCTCTAATTTAAGAAATTAAAAAGTTTGAGTATACATATTATAGTTAAATGAAATAATTTTACATCTGGTAAGATTGTGTGACTGCAGAAATTTCACACAGATATTTATTAGGAAGAAGAATATTTTTCCTTTAAATATTAATATTCAAATTATTCCATGTGGTTCTATAAAAGTATAATTTTTAAAAAGTATGATTTAATAAGAAGGCACAATCCAATATATTATGTCATGTCATGAACCAATGGCATGCCTTATTGGACAAATTAAAAGCAGAGTGTTATGGTTTTTGTGCACACAAAGCTTCATCATCTAATGGGAAAAATAAGGAGAACCCTAACAAAATTAATTTTCTGTCTGTTTCCATAGATGTCATGTAAATTTGTTTCATGTTGTTTTAAGGTTTCCTATTTTTATACATTTATATAGGTTACTATGATTTAAACTAACCAATCAACCAAATAAAATTGATGGCAATTGTATTCCAGAGTGATAATTTAAGTACCATGAGATAATGGTCATATTGAGGCTTTGATAAGAAATTCTTAAATCTATAAAAAGCTCTTAACATGATTAATAACTCCAACTAATATTCTAAAGATATTAAACATAATAAACATGAAACAAAGTCTTTTTGAAAGTTATCTAAGTTCGTGTTAAACTATGAATTGGTTGTTCCACAACCAAGTGAAACTTAGATTCTGAATATAAAATAATAACTCTCTGGGACAAAAAATCTACATGTTATTTAGCAGAGAATGAGGGTCCCTTCAAGGAAATCTAAATCTAATCTACGTTTACCAGTTTCAGAAAATGACTGGAAGTTAAACTAATTGCAACATACAACTATTTGTTGAAACTTGTTCTCAGTGTTTGCTTTTGATATTTATTGCACAGATATAGTATAGGTTGAAAACAATGTCTCTTAAAATTTACTTTTCTAGCTTACACTCAGAAATCCTAAAACTAAGTATAGAAGAGTAAGTGTACGTCTTTAACTTCCTAGATTTAAAAAAAAAATGTATTTTCTTTACATCTAGCTCTATTTCTCCATTTATTTCCTCATAGGGATTTATTCTCTTCTTTCATTAAATATATAACGTAAGAGAACATATAATTTAGCACAAAGTTTTCTTTCTTTTAAATATCAGTATCCAAATAAACCCAAAGCATGTGGTTCTGTAAAAGTATGATTTTAAAAGAGATACAGAATTACACCAAGACTCTAAACAATCTTTACTTGATGTTTAAAAATATGTACTTCACTTGTTCTTTATTATTTAATGTTTCAAGTTAATGTTAATCTATAATAACCAAACAGAAGTTTGTTTTCTATATTTGTTTCAGTTAAAACATTCTATGGGAATTTTGTATTAATATCCCTATGGAGGCATCAATCCATAATTCAATTTTTTGTCTTGAATAATTTTGATATTAGACCTAATTTATTGTTTTGCACATAATAAACCAGTGATATATTGGTTTACACAGAATCTCACACACTTTATGTAGCTCTTTTCATGCCAATATTTTGTAAATACAAGATCTAATAAAATATATTTCTTGTTTAAATCTAGATTTTTCTAATATTGCATTTATCTTAAGATAAATCACATTAAAGGTAATAGCAGTGTGGGAAATTAAGCCAATATAAACCAAAATTTACACATAGATGGTAACTATCTTAAAACAAACAAACAAACAAACAAACAAAAACCCTAAGAGCAGAAATCTCACTTTAGGAGTCTTGTCAAGTAGTGTGATCTACTGCAATACAGAAAGCAGCCAAATTAAACAGAAATCAATTAGCATGTAACAAGTAATGATCAGCTATGATTTAAGCTTCAAGGAAATATGAGTTGACTCAGACAGAATAACAACTGGCCTAGAACATATTTTAATTTGTAATTATCTGACAACAATGAATTTTGAATAAGCCAGTAAAAAAAGATCTGCAATGGTTACAGGATGTAAAATATTGAAATAGTATAAAATTGTGATAATTTAGTTATCTTAATATAAAGCGTTGCAGGGTGGGAGGGGGTACTTATACTGCAAGGAAAACAAGATGATAAAATAATTTAGAAAATTAAATTACCTGCATAATTTAAACATTAAATTATAATGTTACAAGTAAACAAAGTGTGTTCTCATGATTAATCTTGATAGAAAATATCCACTGAAAATATGACAATAAAGAAAGAAAATTGAACACATCTGCTGCTTATGTGAGGTCAACTATTTAATGAGTTCTACATCACCCAGAGAGACTTTCAGGGAGTATAAATGTGATGTGAGCCTCTCTGTAGTAGTACTTATCAATAAATGAAGTACAAATAAATACAATAAGATAGAGGCCTTTTTTTATAACCTGAAAGTGATTGGACTAAATTCATCATTAACAAAAGGCAAGGTTCAATCAACCAAGCAGTGCTTTATGTTTTAAAAAAACAACAACAACAACAAAATAGAACACAATTTCAGTTAAACTAGAGTTCTGGGCATGAAACATGATCAATGCCCTGCCCTTGTTAACTCAGAGATCAGTATTAAGCTTCCAATGAGGGGGGGAATAAAGGAAGAAAGGGTTTAAAATATTCTATTTAATGCTTTCCTGCGTCAACATTTAAAGTTAATTGATGGTTCAGAACTTTTCAGAGTGCAGCACTACTGAAGTTTGATATATCTTTGGTTTAAGACATTAAAAGCAAAAGAAATTAACTCAATCTACATTGACAGCAGGAACTTATAGTGCTTCTCAAAAACAATCCAGTTTATCTTTATTTTCTGTGATTTTTCTCTTCTAAATATCAAGTGTAGAAGAGAAATTCCATGAATTGAGAATTTTATAGTGTTTTATTCCAGATACATGTGTTTTTTACTAAAACTGGTTTGTCTGAACCTTTTCTCATTTTATCTATGCTGTCTATTGTAAGGTAAATGCAGATTAACTTTCTGTAATATTAGTGTAGAAAAGTAACAAACAAAAAGTTCAAAAGAATAGAACAAGGAGAAAATGACCAGAATAAAAGAAGTTATAACAATAGTTGTTTCTTCAGGGGTTAAGACTACTTTACATGAAAATGTTTAGGAAGTGAAATGTATAGAATAGATATGATAATTTAATGTCAGAGGAAAAATTTAAAACTAAAGATAGAAAAAAAAATTTCATGTAGTTGATTTTCTATTATCTTAAATACAAAATAAGCATTATTTGGACATTTACTTTCCACTCCACCTGAAGGTTAAGGATGACAGCAACAACAAAGGCACAACGAAAGATACAATCTCAAGAATATGGTGGACAATGAATCCTCAAATCTCTATCAATGGTTCTGTAATCTTATGTAAATTTGGAAATATTTGTTAAGAGCTGATAAAATTTCATGGTACATTTTTGGTATATGATTAAATGTATTGCTTTTACGCACCCAGTGTTTACATATAGATGCTTAATTGAAGAGAATCTTCCGAGGACTATTTCTTCTTATCATTTTGTAAGGCAATTTTAATGATGTTGAATTAATCAGAGCTAGATTTTCACTGTTGTATCAGAAACGAATTATCACGATATGGCTGGAAGACATGGAATGCAATGAATTGATATATGAATTTTAAAAAATAAATTCAGGAAAAGCAGATATGGAATAGATTTTCTATGATTATATATTCTTCCCCTAGAAAGTGGTTTCCATGTGGATACAGTAGTCTAAAGCTGAATAAAGATGCCACCATATTGGTAAGTGATGTTGCTTTATGACTGAGTATATATTATTCTGTACATAAAAATCATTTATAACAATGAGAAAACATTAAAATACAAGGTGATTTTTCTTATAGGAGAAACATTTTTGACCCTGGTCATGGAGCCAGAGAATCTATTTTTCCAATACCTCCAAAGCATTAGTTAGTAGTATAATTACAAGTATCCGCAGAAAACATTCATTTTGAAGTTGAAAGGGGAAAATCTTTGCTTTTGTTTTATTTTTAAATATAGATTTGTGTTTGAAAACCAAAGAGAATACATACTTTTTGCAAAGGATGAAATTTGGAATTTGTTGTACTTTGCTAATAATTTTCTTCAACATGATACCAAATTCTTCTACACATCTGTAGAATGTGTACATAGTACTCATCAGAATTTGGAGCATGAAGAGATTAATATTATTACATATAAAGTATTTTTATAGTTTTTAATCATTAGTTTTTCTCAGGAAAAATGGTGTTTTGGACAACACGTGATATGGCATAAGTGACACAGTCATTGTTTTTTAATGCAACATACTTCAGGACTACACAAAATATCTATTTGGAAATAGGGCTTTGCTAAAGTTAAGCTAATTTAGAAGTGATGCATTAGGACAGAATATTTTCTGAAGTCAGAATAATATGACTAAGAAATGTGTTATATGAGGGCACAGACAGGAAAAATATCCAAAGCATTTTCAGGAGAACAGTATTCTACTTAGCCAACCACAGCATTTGAACATCACCTTTCAAATCAAAGGCAAAAAGCAAAGAAAACCTCCAGCTACGGCCCTGTGAAAAATCATCCAGAGGTAAAATTTCTGTGAAAGAAACGTGCAACTACCACTCCAAAGTCTTACTTTAAGGAAAATAAACAGGTCTTGAATATAAAAATATTGATGAGCCCAGATTATAATTGGTTATGATAGCCAAGATTAAGGTAGCATCAGGTTGCTTTCTGTTTATTTTGTTTTATTTTATTTTATTTCAAGTTATGGGTTACATGTGCAGGATGTGCAAGTTTGTTATAAAGGCAAACATGTGCCATGGTGGTTTGCTATACCTGTCAACCCATCACCTAGGTATTAAGCCCAGTATGCATTAGCTATTTTTCCTAATGCTCTCCCCATCCTCCTCCATCATGCCCCAGTGTGTGTTGTTCCCCTCTCTGTGTTCATGTGTTCTCATTGTTCAGCTCCCACTTATAAGTGAGAACATGTAATGTTTGGTTTTCTGTTCCCGCATTAGTTTGCAAAGGATAATGGCTTCCAGCTTCATCCATGTCCCTGCAAAGGACATAATCTTGTTCCTTTTTATGGCTGCATAGTATTCCTTGGTGTTGATTAAATAAATGATTGCAGCTTCGATAGTTTAAGGACAAATTAAAATGAAAAATAAGAGGCTTAATATTGAAAGTAAGGGGAGAGCTACTCCTCCCCTTCTTTTTCTTAGAGCACTAACTTAAAAAAATACTTAAAATAGTAAGCCCTTTTTCTTTTCCCTCTCTAAAATAAATACAAACACACACAAACACACACATTTTTCTGAAAACTAGATAGACCGCTTGAGATAGGCCTTATGTCAGTTTAATGGCTCAGGAATGCCTTTCTCAAGAACCTGGGAACATCTCTTTGAAAAGTAAAAATCATCAGGAGAGAAAGCATTTTTTTTTTTTTTTTATTTTCCACTTTCTGTGGGAAGGTAGGAGCCTAAATTTTGTGGGAACCTTGCTCCATGTT